>NW_028148384.1:0-15000 GCF_947247035.1 Vipera ursinii | reverse complement strand
ACACACACACACGTGGCGGAAGGCCGTCTCCAGTCTGCTCAGCTCACCTGTGGCGAATGGCTGCATATTGCAGGACTTCTAATAATAATAATAATAATAATAATAATAATAATAATAATAATAATAATAATAATAATAATTTTATTTGTATACCGCTCTTCTCCTGAAGGACTCAGGGGACTCAGGGCGGTGAACAGGGCAATAAATACTAAAATACAGGTTGGGCTTTCTTCCTTTGTTGTCAACTGAAGTGGTGGCCTTCTTGTTTTCCTACGTTGGAGAAAAAAAAATCCCCTTTTTGTTACGACCACAACTGAACCCCACACTTGCCATTGCTAAGGGGGTGTTTTGCCCCATTTTGCCAAGCTTTTTTTGTTTTTTTTTGGCCACGGTTGCTAAGCGAATCACTGCAAACGTTAAGTGAACCTTGTAGTCATTAAACGAATCTGGATCTCTCCACCCCCCCACCCCCACCCCCCAAACTTTGCTTGTCGGAAGCCGGCCAAAATGGGGATCATTTGACACATACACACACCCGGGACGGTGCAACCGTCGGAAATACACACCAGTTGCCGAGGGTCCAAATTTTGATCCCATGACCGCAGGGATGCCGCAATAGCTGTAAGTGTGAAACCGGGTCATAAGTTTAATTTTTTTCCCGATGACGTCGTAAGTTCGAACGGTCCCTAAATGAACGGGTGCAAGCCGAGGACTGCCTGTATTTGATTATTTGGGATATTGGCAGGAAAATGAACACAACTGGAAAAGACCAAGGTGCTAACCTTTTACTGCTGTACCTGTGTAGAGCTCCAGATTTGTGTAGCTCTGCAGATCAGAAGATCTGATCCGGAGAGCTGCAGGGGGTTGGACTAGATGACCTACAAGGTCCCTCCCAAATCTGTTGTTCTAAATCAAGCAAGCAAGCAGAGTGATGTGGAGGAGGCATTTCCTGGTCTGCTTGCTTTGAGGCCACGTTATTTAATAATCTGAGCGGATCTTTTTGAGGAGTTAGAGGCCTTGTGCATAGTTAGGGCGAAGAAATCCACTTGCAGATATATTTTTTTCCCCTGTTCCCATGCCAGCAAGGATATCCATGGCTAATATTTGAGAAAGGCCTCTTCTCCCCCCCCCCCCCACTCCTTAGAAAGGGGCAGGATTCTGTATCCGAGCCAAGAGGAGCTGTGAGATTAATATGAATTTGTTTTGGATCCATCGGTGTGAACTTAATAGCTTGCATTCTTAATTAAGTCAATCTTTTTTTTTCCCCCTTCAATAATTCGGGAGTACCTCGGGCCCTTCGCTTGCTGCTTTTCCCACAGTCTCATTTCCTGGTGCTCACCCGGGGTAAAACCTGGCTATTTCCTACTCCCAGCATTCAGGTAATTGCCTGCTAAATAAAACAGACGCTGGCTTCTTGGGAGAAGAGGAAGGGTGACACGTGTGCAGGCGCACTTCACATACCTCCTTTTGTGCATCTAACGAAGATGAAACCTCATAATAATAATAATAATAATAAATAATAAATAATAATAAATAATAATAATAATAATAATAATAATAACAACAATAATTAATAATAATAATAACAATAATTAATAATAATAATAATAATAACAACAATAAATAATAATAATAATAATAATAATTAATAATAATAACAATAAATAATAATAATAATAATAACAATAAATAATAATAATAATAATAATAATAATAATAATAATAATAATAATAATAATTAATAATAATAATAATAATAATATCCGCCGTTGGAAGCAGTTGAACTTTCAAATGAATGCAGACAGCTTCTTGAAGCAGGTCAAGCTGGAAGACCATTACGGCTTCCGATCTTTAGGATGAAAATTCCTCTGTGGGGGGGGGCAGAGTAACAGAGTACCACCAGGATAGTTAGGCTGGTTTGATTTTTGGTGAGCCTGGCGGCCGCAGGGACACAGCAAGGCTCCCTAAGGCTCCGAAGAGCACACGTTAGGGAAAATAGTTCTTTTCCCCCCACACACACACACATTCAGAAAGGTGAGAGCGGGGTTGGGGGGGGGGTTGGCAGACTTGATATCTGAGACCCTTTTAGCTGGAAGGAATTGAGCTGGGCCATCAAAAAAAACCCTCCCGCACACACACACACACACACACACACACACACACACACACACACACACTTCAATTTTAATCTTGGTCCCTTCTCTAGGCTGGAGTGGTTTAGCTGCTGATTCCTTAAGCTGCTTTTTTGCCCGCCGTATTTTTTTTTCCTCCTTTCTACCACCTTTTTTTTAAAAAACAACAACAAAATCAGTGCCAGCCATACAGCATGGCAAGCAGTTTGTAAACTTAAAAAAATAAATAAATAATAAATTGAATTTTTTTGTTGTTGTTTCTTCCCTGACACAATGCTGCCACTGGCTGGATTTTTTACTGTATTACATGTGTCATTTCCCCCCCCCCCCCAAACACACACACACAAAAAGATTTTACCAATACAGGGAGATGAAGGGAAGGTGGGGGCGAAAGAGTCCATTCAACCCAGAGCTTGGAAAGAACAGAGGAATGGAACTGACCACACTCATTCCTTAAATAGCTAGCCGGGCACTTTTAAGAGTCACCTCGTGAGTAACGGCTACTTCTGCCTGGTGGCTCTGGCCGGAGAGCTTTCGAATCTGCTACCTGGGAACGCTTCGGAATACGGCATGGCGAACGTGTCCATTTCCCCCCTGCGCCGCCCCCCTCCCCGGTCCCATTTTCTGCGGCGCAAGCAGTAGTAAGCATGGGGCATTCCAACCTAAGGAGCTGCGCCGTAGCCAAGAAGACAAGCTTAGGGCAGGTTAAGTCCGCTACGTCTAAAGCAGGGGTCTGTAGACCGACGCCGGTCCGCAGCCTGTCGGCAACCGGGCCGCACAATCAAAGCAAAGCCCCATTTGCTGGAAGCAGGCGGCACGCAAAGCCACCCTTCCCTCCGCTCCGTGGGAAAACCTTTCTCCGTGGAACCGGTCCGTGGTGCCCCAAAGGTTGGGGGCCTCTGATTTAAAGGTACCACAAGGCAGGAAGGCCTCCTTGCTTTCCACCACCCCTGTTATTTAAGGGTTGGCTGTCAGGTTTTCGGAAGGGCAAATTCAACCGCTAGTTTACTTTAGCCTCTGCCTATAGGCCAGGCAGGCCTTTGTCCTGGACTTACAATAATTTAATAATAATAATAATAATAATAATAATAATAATAATAATAATAATAATAATAATAATTATTATTATTATTATTATTAATGATGATGATAATAATAATAATAATAATAATAATAATAATAATAATACAGTTGAAAGGGACCTTGGAGGTCATCTAGTCCAACACCCTGCTCAGGCAGGAAACCCTATACCACTTCAGACCAATGGCTGTCCAGTCTCTTCTTAAAAACATCCAGTGTTGGAACATTCACAGCTTGTTCCACTGGTTAATTGTCAGGAAATGTCTCTGTTCCAGGTTGCTTCTCTCTTGGATTAGTGTCCCTCCGTTGCTTCTTGTCCTGCCTTCAGGGGCTCTGGAGAATAGCTTGACTGCCTCTTCTTTGGAGCAGCCCCTGAGATACTGGATCACTGCTATCCTGTCCCCCCTCGTCCTTCTCTTCATTAAACTAGACCAAGGGTAGGCAGCCCTGGCTCTTTTATGACTCGTGGACTTCAACTCCCAGAATTCCTGACTCAGCTTGGAAACCTCTCCCTTTCCCCCCCCTAACGCTGTCGTAACTTCGACCGGTCGCTAAGTTGTTAGTCAAGGACTATCTGTATAAGCAGGTGTTCATTATCACAAATTGTCCTTCCTGGGAAGAAGGGCCTGCGATACGCCTTGGTGCAACACCGTCTTGCCGTTATGTAGTGTTGCCACAGAGAAGCGTCTCTCTCCTCTCCCTGCTCTCGCGGACCAAATAAACCCAGTTTACTTGCGGCTCGTCGCCACACCCGCCCAGCTACAGATGTGCCAGCAAGCTGCTCCAGCTTCCTCATCCGTAACCGATCTCTCCTCCTTTCTCTTCCAGAGTAAGCGGGATCACCTGCTCATGAACGTCAAGTGGTACTACCGCCAGTCCGAAGTCCCGGATTCCGTTTACCAACATTTGGTCCAAGACCGACACAACGAAAACGGTGAGCTGATCCCCGGGGGGGGGGCAGGGGAGAAGCCATTGTCGTCCTTCCCACCCCCCACCCCGCCCCCGAGGGGGGTTTCTCTTCTCGTGCCATTAAAATCCCATTTTTACAGAGGTGGCTGTTGCATCCCGAGGCTGCCAAGTTGTTAGGCGTCAGTTTCCCGAAACATTGGGTGCTTTCCTGTCTGTTCCTGGCCACTTGGAGAAGACAGGCCAAATAAAATAATAATAATAAAAAAAAGTAGAATTAAGTGCTGGAGCGCAGTAGCTTCCATTTACATCCCCCCCCCTAGATTTTCACATTTCCCAGTCCTGCTCTTTCCCCTTGTTCGCAAAAGCTGGAACAAGGACTTTGAAGGGAAAAAAGGAGGCACCATGTCTTATGAGCAGAACGCAGCTGGTCTTGGGGGGAGCTGAACCTCCCAACTTGATAGGTGTACACCGGGGGTCTTCCAGCGTGTCCCTTCGATGACCTGTGGACTTCAACTCCCAGAATTCCTCAGCTGCCTGGTTTGAAGACACCCCCCCCCTGGTTTAACAGGAAGCCGTGGGTCCCAAGGAAAGCTGAGAAAAGTCATCTGGGATCCATCCTGGAGTGGGTCACACCTGCCCCAGTTTGACCCCTTGGGAAAGAAAGACCCCCGACTCCGTTTGGTTGAGGCGAAAAGTTCTTTTGCTAAAAAGACTAAAGTCAGCCTAGCTCTGAGTTCGCCAGGCTGAGAAGATGCTCCAGAGAAACTCTTGCTAGGAGTGTTCGGACGGTTGGAGACACCCCTAGCTAAAATGGCTTCCTTTCCACAGATTCTGGGCGCGAGCTGGTCATCACGGACCCAGTGATCAAGAACCGAGAGCTTTTCATTTCGGACTATGTGGATACTTACCACGCTGCTGCTCTCAGGTGAGTAATGGGAAATCCAGCCCAGAGATTATTTGAGCAGAATAACAAAGAGTGGGAAGGGGCCTCGGGAGGTCTTCTGGTCCAACCCCCTTCTCAAGCAGAAGACCCTATACCATTTCAGACAAATGGATGTCCAGTCTCTTCTTAAAAGCCTCCAGTGATGGAGCATCCACAACTTCTGGAGGCAGGCTGTTCCTCTGATTAATTGTTCTCATTGTTAGGAAATTCCTCCTTAGTTCCAGGTTGCTTCTCTCCTTGATTAGTTTCCATCCGTTGCTTCTTCTGTCTTCAGGTGCTTTGGAGAATAGCTTGACTCCCTCTTCTTTGGGGCAGCCCCTGAGATATTGGAAGACTGTTGTCATGTCCCCCCTGGTCCTTCTCTTCCTTAGACTAGACCTACCCAATTCCAGCCACCGTTCTTTGTATGTTTTAGCCTCCAGTCCCCTGATCATCTTTGTACCTCTTCTCTGCACTCTTTCCAGAGTCTCAACATCTTTTTTATAATATGGTGAGCAAAATTGGATGCAGGATTCCAAGTGTGGCCTTACCAAAGCCTTGTAAAGTGGTATTAACCCTTCACGTGATCTTGATTCTATTCCCTCGGTTATCCCCCCTCTCTCTCCCTCCCCCTCTTCCTCCGCTCCCCTCTCTCTTTCTCTCTCAATTTAGTATCCTAAACAGCAGCCAGAAAGAGAATTCCACTTCTTTGTAATTGGCTTGAAGTAATCTGGGACTGCAGCTGGTTGCTAGGTTTTATTTAAATGCTTAAATCCGTGGAAATGAGTATCCCATTAAAAGTTCTTCCTTTAACGTGGACCAGTATTGTGGGGTTTTTTGGGGGGGTTGGGTTTCTCTGTTAAGTAACCGCGATCCGCCTAACCTGAGAATTCCTTTTCCCTGTCTTCCTCGCAGGGGAAAATGTAACATCTCTCATTTCTCCGACATCTTTGCTGCTAGAGAATTTAAAGCTCGACTAGACTCATTTTTCTACATCCTGGGCTACAATCCAGAGACAAGGTGAGTGCCTTTTTAAAAAAAAATAAAAATCACTCATTGCGAAATACCGCGCGAGAATGCTTTAGTCTGCATTAAGAGAGAGAGGAAGCATCCAAGCCGTTGGCAGGTACGGTAAACTCCAAGGCCTGGCCATGGATCAAGGCCTTTCGAAGGTATGGCTTGAAGCAGCACCCACGGGTCTTTTGAGTTCAGATTTCAACTTCTTGTCCTGCTGTGGAGGTCAATTTGAACAGTAGCAAATATATAGTCAGGGCCTTTTGGGTGGTGGCTCCCACCGCCGAACGGACCTTCTCAACAAAGGACTCCCCCCCCCCCCAAAAAAAACCCTGGATGTTTTCAGTTGCAATTCTTTCTGCGACTTCGTGGGTGACAATGAAAAGTTGTTTTTATTATTATTCTTATTATTATTTTTAACCCCTGCTGCGTTTCCTTTTAAAACCGTGTTTTTCTCCCTTCGTTTGGCTTCTGAATTGCCCTCCTAATGGGCGGCACCATGTTTGTAGGTCTGCTTTGGTTTGAGTTGCTGTTTGGCTGGCGGGGGGGGTGGTGGTGGTGGTAAAGAAAAGAGCTTGTAGCTCGAAGTAAGTCTCAGAATTTGGGGAGGGGGGACTGCAGGATTGCATTTTGTATTCTTCTTGTAATAATTGACCAGCTGAATGGGTGGGCCTTGGAGGGGGGGGTTGTGGGGAGGAAGGTGTCTCACAGGTAAAGCCCACCTGTCTCGATTGAGGGGTGGGAGGCACCCTGGCCCGCTCAAGGACGGCTTCCCACTTCCCTGCGTTGTAACTCAGGCGGCATCCGGAGAGTTGCAAGATCCTAACCCTTCCGTAGAAGAAAGAACAGGTGGGGAGGGCCAGTCGCGCTGGGGGAGTTACCAGAGCCACTGGGTGGGGGGCGGGGGGGGAAAATCACTGTGAAAGGGACAAAATGCCAGCCCTCCGAGGTAGGTCAGGTCAAGAAACAGGTCCCAGGAATGCTGTTTCAATGTTGGGAGGTATCGCAATAGATTCACAGAAGTGAGTTCCTGTGATTTTTCTTATGCTGGGTAATTGGAGTTGGGTAATTTTGAATTTGTCTCTGGGCTGTGTAAATCTCTATTGGTGCTTTGCTCTGTCCTTTCGTAAGATCAGTGTATTTTCCTTATTATCAATCCTTATTCTCAGAGGTCCACCTGGGAATCAGCCTGGCACCCCCTCTCCTTCCTTCCTTCCTTCCTTCCTTCCTTCCTTCCTTCCTTCCTTCCTTCCTTCCTTCCTTCCTTCCTTCCTTCCTTCCTTCCTCACTGATCCTGGCCCAGACATGGCTCTCTACCTTCCTTCTTTCCTTCCCTCCCTCCCTCCCTTCTTTCCTTCTTTCCCTCCCTTTTCCCTTCCTTCCTTCCTTCCTTCCTTCCTTCCTTCCTTCCTTCCTTCCTTCCTTCCTTCCTTCCTTCCTTCCTTCCCTGTCTCTCCTTCCTTCCCTCCCTCTCTCCCTAACTCTCCTTCCTTCCTTCCTTCCTTCCTTCCTTCCTTCCTTCCTTCCTTCCTTCCTTCCTTCCTTCCTTCCTTCCTTCCTTCCTTCTCTGTGTCTCCTTCCTTCCCTCCCTCTCTCCCTAACTCTCCTTCCTTCCTTCCTTCCTTCCTTCCTTCCTTCCTTCCTTCCTTCCTTCCTTCCTTCCTTCCTTCCTTCCTTCCTTCCTTCTCTGTGTCTCCTTCCTTCCCTCCCTCTCTCCCTAACTCTCCTTCCTTCCTTCCTTCCTTCCTTCCCTCCCTCCCTCCCTCCCTCCCTCCCTCCCTCCCTCCCTCCTTGATCTTGGCCCAGACAGACCTGGCCGTGCATCGAAACCTGCAAGGTGGGCTTCTTCCAGGGCGGCATCCTTGGGTTCATTGCAAACCCCATCCGGGTGGCTCCTAAGCACGTTGGCTTTTCAAATCCCCCACCACCACCACCCCGGCCTGTGGAGGGCACCAGGTTGGGGACCTGTGGGTGGCTGCCTCCCGTGGAAAGCCAGCCCTGATGTTCTGCCCGTCTGTTTTGTAACTTGGCTTTTTTTTTTTTTTTTTGGTTTGCACCTGGTCCTCTCTGGCAGAAGGGTCTTCCTCCGGGGGAGAAATGAAAAGCAGCGTGTGTGCGTGTGTGTGTGCTGAGTGTGTGTCTATGTGTGTGTGTCTGTGTGTGTGTGTGTGTGTGTGAGCGTTGCCCTTCTCAGACCCCCTTGCCAAGGCCCCACTTCCCTGCACACTAGCTTGCTAGGCAAAGCCGTGTGTGTCGTTGCGCTGTCGCTGCTGCCTCCGCTTGTGCTGGGCTGGTGGTGCAGCCCGCCCGCCTGCCCGCCCTGCCTTCCCCACGTCTGTTGGCGCTGCTTTATTTACGGAAACAGGAGGAGGAGGAGGGGGGGTCACAGCACATGCTCAGTGCTGTCAGTCTAAGGGCGAAGTTTCTGCGTCCTGCGTGCGAGGAGGCTGAGGTCAGCGCACAAGCTGGGCGAAAGCTCTCCCGGGTCTCCCACGGACTGCATGGGCCTCCATTTTGATTAGTGGGCTGGGGAGGGGGGGAGGGGGGGGGAGAGCAGGCCGACTCCCCACCCCCCTCCTCTTCTGGCTGCTGCTGCTTCTCCTCCTGGTTTTTTTTTTTTTCTTCCCTTTTCGGGGGGTTGGGTGGGCTTTTCTTGCCCTCCCCCCCACCCCTTTCCCTGGAGCCACGGAGAAAGGCAAGGTCAGGCAGCGCCCGCTGCAGCGAAGGGCCGGGGCTGTCACTGTCATGGACGACCTGCTCGGCCCCTTCAGGTAGGCAGACGGGGTGGGGAGGGGGGGGGAAGGCGGGGGTGGGGGGTGGGGGGCTGGCCCCGGGGGGAGGAGGAGGAGGAGGAGGGATCGTTGGAGAGTGGCTTCTTCCCACCCACCCCCTGGCCTCCCCAGCCCTGCTGGCATGGCCCAAAATGGGTCTTGGCAGCTGGCAGCCCTGTCCAGCTTGCCCCCCCTCCCCGCCAAGGCTTTCCTCCTCCTCCTCCTCCTCCTCCTGCAAGGGGCTCAGGGCTGACATGAGCCCACCTGCTCTGTCCCGCTTGCAAGGTCTGGCGGGAGGGGGCCCTCCGAGAGGGGAGGGAGGAGGGCCAGGGAGCCCTCGCTATTGGCTGCCGGGCAAGAGTGACGGGACGACTCTGACAGCCAGCCTGCCTTGCCTTGCCTTGCCTGCTTGCTAGCTGGCTGTCAGAAGCCGTCCCGTCCCTCTTGCACAGCAGGCAGCCAGGCTGGGGCTCCGGCCTGGGAAAGGGGTCCTTGAGGGCAGGCGTCCCCGAGCCGGGATGGGGAAGGACGCTGCGAGATGCTAGGCAGGAGCTCCCGATTGGCTGCCCTGGGGAGAACTTTCCATGGGGCAGAGGAAGTTGCACCCCAGCTGCACGGATGTGGATGCATGCCTCCCTACAACCCCCCCCCCCCTTGCAGGGAAGGCGGGCATGGATCCACACACACCCCTCCCAACCCTGCGAGTTGGAGCAGGGAAGCCCCAGTCAGCTGGGGGGGGGGAGGGGGGGGAAATCCAGTCTGTCCTGTAGACAGGGATCAAGCGTACGTGTCATAAATACGGAATCCTTTCTGTAGAGGTGGAAGTCAAACCGGAACGTGGGCCTTGGCCCTGCGGGATAAATCCAGTTGCTGCCAATGGGCAGGGGGAAAAAAACAAAAAAATTGGGGAAAGGGTGGCAAGTCCTCGTGAGATTTCCCCCACCCGCCGCCCCATGTCAGGTAGCCCCTCTCTTCCGAGGAGCCAGATTGTACGGTGGGGTATTGAACCGGCTGGCTTTTCAGCCCTGCGTGGGGTTGGAAATATTTAGGCAGCTAACGGAAAGCAAGGGACTAGTCCTCAAGGTGAAACTTTAAAAGGAGGGTAGCGTTTGGACCGGTGAGGGCTTTAGGCTACCAGCGTGCTGCGTCTTCCTCCTTGCGTCTCTAAATTCTTGAGCCATCTACCGTGTCGTGACTCAAATTGAGATCGCCGTTGTTATTTTTTTTTTTGCATTTTTTTCGGGGAGGGGGGGGAATATATAATGTCTGTGCTTATAGATGTGTTGGTGGGGGGAGAAAGAGAGAGAGGGACGGAGAGATTGCGTTCTTTCCGAGGCTCATTTAATTTTTGCTCCGGCTTCGGTGTTAGCTGGATAATCCAGACAGTCACAAGCCGAGTTGAGTCCAAAGTGTGTATTTGTGGAAGGGATTCAGACTCTTTTCTTTCTTCCCCGCTTCCCCCATTTTTTCCGCAGCCAGGCTACTCTGTGTAACGTTTGTCTGCGTCGGGATTACTTCGCCTTTGGGTTGTCACCTGGGTTAAGCCATCCCCTGGTTCGCTTTGCTTCGGAGGGCTGTGCGAACTCAACCATTGTGGCTTCTCCTCCCAAGCCATGGTTTAAGCAAGTGCGTGAAACCAGGAAGTGCCCCGGCATCCGTTCGCCTCTTTCTGGCGTCGTTCAGATGAAGCCAGTCCCGTCCCGTGAACTGGTGATACGAAATAAGGCAGGATTTACCCCAGAAGGACCCCTGTGATCCAAAAAAAGTCAAAAATCAGATCGAAGGGTTTCTTCTCCCCCCCCCCTTCTTGGGTAATTCGGATCACATCTTTTTTTTTGGGGGGGGGGGAGTTTTTGTTTTGTAACCCTGTTTTTGGGGGCTACGCGTCGGCTGTTTGGGTTGCAGTGACATTAAACTTCGCCTAGACCAGGGGTCGGCAACCTCGGCTCTTTTATGACTCGTGGACTTCAACTCCCAGAATTCCTGAGCCAGCTATGCTGGCTCAGGAATTCTGGGAGTTGAAGTCCACGAGTCATAAAAGAGCCGAGGTTGCCGACCCCCTGGCCTAGACTATCCCGAAAGCAAAATCCCTGACTTTCAAACCCTGGTTGAGAAGTGAATTTGGAGACAGGTGTAGGCTGAAATTATTCCAATTTTGCAGAAGATCAAATTTTGGTCTCTTCCCTTCCCTACCCCCCCCCCCAAAAAAAAGGGGGGGGCCCCTCAGGAAGGCCAACAAGGTGGTCTGAATTGACGAGCGATGAAAACTTTGCAATTTAGACTGCTTGTAGTTCCTGATTTGGATAAGGATTGTTTCTTTTTTATATATATAATTTAGTAAGTATAACGTTCAGGGTGTAAAGAGGCAAGGTTGCCTCATTTCCAGCAGGAATAATGTCGGCCACAGCTACATTTCATTTCATCCTTGTGCGTTAAATGCTGAGCGTCCGTATTTAACGGGAAGAAAACCCCAGTGAATTCCTGCGCATTTGAAGGGGTGTGTGTGTCCCCATCCAGATTCCTTTGGAAAGCTCGCCGTTTGCGGTCCAGATTTTTCTGCTTGCCGAGGTCCCAGCGGGGAATACGAAACACCTTCCTTTGCTTTGCGGGCTTCATCGCAACCCTAACCCCTTAGGAGAGAAAAACGGAACACACACACAGATACGCACAGAGAAGAGGGGGACGTTGTGGAGGCCTCTGTTCCTCTTCCTATAAAAGGGGGGGGGGTCTTGGAAGTGTTTGCAAGTCCCAAAGGACAGGAGGGGTGTGGGGAAGGGGCTGAGCCTGGAGGAGGAGCCCCCCCCCCACTGGTTGCAACACAGCCTGGGGTGGGGGGTCATTTGTGCGTCCTTAAAATTGTGCGACCCGTCATCCCGTATCTGGAAGCCCTACTTACGCCTCCCTCTGGGAACAGACAAGGCTGAGCAACCCCCTTTGCCCTCCCCCCCAAAGAAAAATAAAAAGGGGAGGGTCTCCCCTGGTTCAGGAGAGCCCCCTCATCACAGCCCCTGGTGCTCCAGTGGAGGCCCCTGTGTTTGATCCTGGTTCGGCCTCTCTTCCCCCCACCCCACCCCGTCCCCCACCCCAGGGTTCAGAGGGGGCTGTAGACTTTCCGGGCTGGCGTTTGAGGGAGCTTCCTTCTGTGAAATGGGTCCAGTTGGGCCAAGGCACCAGGGGAAGCCGTGGGGTGAAACACCCCCCTCCCCTCTGCTTCCGTGGGGGTGGGAAACAGACATTGGGTTTGAGGACATTTTCTGATCCGGTTAGCCATTGGGGATCAAAGCCGCCTCCGGATCTCCAGTGGGGGGGATCAAAGCTTCCTGCCCCCCTACCCTTAATCCCCTCCCCAAACAGCAATTCCCTTGGGGGGGGAAAGATCCCCCTTCCTCCCTCTCCCCTCCCCCTCCCTCCCTCCCTCCCTCTCTCTCTCTCTCTCTCTCTCTCTCTCTCTCTCTCTCTCTCTCTCTCTTCCCCTCCCTCCATCCACGTCCTTGTGGGAGGGGGAGGCCGGTGCCTCCCCCCCCCCATCCCATCCTTTTTGATATTCCTTTGCGGTCCAGCCTGTCCAGCCCCTGTGGTTATGTGATAGGCGACCAACGTTGCCATGGCAACAGGTTGCTGCTTCCAAAGGGGGGGGCTGAGAGAGAGAGAGAGAGAGCATCTTGTCATTATATTTAATCCTCTGCGGCTGGAGAAGGGGCTGAAATATTAAGTTGGGGTTGCCATGGCGACCACTTTTGCGGCATCGCTCTTGCCTTTGGTGTTCGGATTTCGCACCCCGCGCCCACTCTTTCCCGCCGACTGCCCTCCCCCCCCTCCCCGTCCCTCTTGTTTTCCTCCCCGCATCCTTTCCAGCCTGCTCCTGTATCTTTCCCCCCCCAAAATGTTTTTCCCCACTGAATGAATGAATGAATCCCATACATTTTCTCTACGACAGAGCCCCCCCAAAATTCACGTTTTCTTTTTTTAAAAAAAATTTAAAAATGCCTCTTTGGTTTTATCTTTTCTGATTTTTTCTTCCCCCCCCCCCTTCTACTGGGAAAATGGCCATTCTAATAGCTGGGGAAGCTATTAGAAATAACGTTGTTGTGTTGTGTGTTTTTTTCCAGTCCCCTTTGAAACTGACCTGTGTAGGAAATGGGGCAAAAGCCGGGCTTTCTGCCGTGTGGGTCTTTTTTCCTCCTTGGCTGACGGCTGGTGGGGTTAATTCCTCGGAGCTGCGAGTTCAAAGCACAGCCAGCCAACTCAGCTCGACCTCTTTACTGGATTAACCCCCATTGCTCAAGGCCGACCCATCCCTCTGGGGTCAGGTCAGGGCTGTTCGCTTTCCTTGCTGTTGTTTTTCTTTCCTTCCTTCCCACGCGTGCCTTTCCCTTTTTCGCTCCCTCCGGACCCCTCCCGCTTTCGATCATTGCTGCCTCCAGACCTGTTGGGACTACATCTCCCAGCGCTCCCGGCCAGCCTCAGCCCGACAATTTGGCGCCCAGCAGGCACGCAGAATTATTTTATTTTATTTTTATTTTTATTCCATTTATATCCCGCCCTTCTCCGAAGACTCAGGGCGGCTTACAAGCTTAGCAGTAGCCTTCATTCTATGTGTATGCCTGCTTATTAGGGCTTTCACACACACCCCAAGCGGCATTATTACAAAGTCAGCTTAATTGCCCCCAACAATCTGGGTCCTCATTTTACCTACCTGGGAAGGATGGAAGGCTGAGTCAACCTTGAGCCTGGTGGGACTCGAACCTGCACTAGTTGCAGGCAGCTGGTGTTACTTAAGGAGGCAGGCAACTGGTGTTACTTAAGGAGGCAGGCAGCTGGTGTTACTTAAGGAGGCAGGCAGCTGGTGTTACTTAACCCTACTCCTTTTCTTCACGCATTTCCCCCTTCCCCCCCCTCCCATATTTTGGATGCTTGCAAAACAATTTGAGAAGCAGACATGACCACCACCACCCAGCCAGATCTGGGGCACACCATGAATGATTTGTATGTTGTTTTCCCGGTTCCATCAAGTAACCAAAATAAATAAATAAATAAATATCCACTCTCTCTCCTCTCCCCCCCCCCCCGCAGTCGGTTTCCCTTGCAAAAAATCCAACATCCTGTCTCTTAATTTGGTGGATATTATCTATTTTGCTTTCGCTTCTAGCCTGGGGTCGCTACCTAGGAGAAGAGTCTTTTAAAAAAAAATGCAATTTAAAATGGAAAACGCTCCACTGGTCTCTCTCTTGGATTTTGAGCTCGCCAAGCCAACATCAAAAGCCCCGGCCTTTTTCCGGTCTTGCCGAAGATCACAAGGAGGGCTGTGGGGTGTTTTGTTGTCGTCGTTGTTGTTGTTGTTCTTTTGCTTGTTCTTGTCGTGGGAGGCTTTTCTGGGCAGGAAGCCACCGTGCCCAAAAGCCGGCTTCTGTGGCTTGTTTTCCTCGCTCTCCACCAGCGGTGGAAGAAAAGAGCCAGGCCTGAATAAAAGATTACGCCCAGCTGGCTGTCTGCGGGAACATCGGTTTCTATTCTTGCCTCTTTTTTTCCTTTGCTTTTCCCTCTTTACGTAATAATCCAGCTTCCCTGTTCTTGCCTCGCCACCAACTCCAGAGAGAGAGAGAGAGAGAGAGAGAGAGAGAGAGAGAGAGAGAGACGTCTTTGAGGACTTTTTAAACCGTTGACTAAAGATCTGTGGAGATTCTCCATCATCCAAGTCATGGTTGTCCCAAAGATGATTTTTTATTATTATTATTATTATTTTTTTAGGAGGCAACTGGACTTCCTCGTTTTTCTTTGAAGACGTTCCGCTTCTCATCCCAGAAGCTTCTTCAGCTCTGACTGGCTGGTGGGGAATGGAAGGATGAATGAGAGTCCAGTTGCCTCCTGGAAAAGCACCTTTGGGGCTACGAATGGATGACCCAGAACAGCGACTTCACGGACAGATCGGTCATAATGTTTTCAGTAGATCTGCTCTGCTTCCCCTTCTCCTCCCCTCTTCCTCTTCCTCTCCTCTCCTTTCCTCCCCTTTCCATTTCCTTTCTCATTCCCTTTTGCTTTCCCTTCCCTTCCCCCCCCTTTGTGAACGTCAAAGCCCAAGGTGACGCTATGCCCCATCACCTTCTAACCAGCACCTGCCCACCGATGGCTGCTTCGTTGCACCCCTTGTGAGCCCAGTTTGGAAGTAACCCCG
>NW_028148385.1:0-67500 GCF_947247035.1 Vipera ursinii | reverse complement strand
CATTGCAGAAAGATCTCAAATTCGAAAAACAAACACATATTCATGTTCCCCATCCTCCCCGAAGACCAAAAAACCATGAGTTGTGCAGATCTGATGTTTCCTTGTGGAGATAGCCAATGTTATATATTGCATTTGTTAGGAAAAACTGCTTATAGCATGAAAAGTGCCCATTGCAGAAAGATCTCAAATTCGAAAAACAATCACATATTCATGTTCCCCATCCTCCCCGAAGACCAAAAAACCATGAGTTGTGCATTATCTGATGTTTCCTTGCGGAGATAGCCAATGTTATATTTTGCATTTGTTAGGAAAAACTGCTTAGAGCATGAAAAGTGCTCATTTCAGATAGAGGTCAAATTCGAAAAACAAACACATATTCATGTTCCCCATCCTCCCCGAAGAACAAAAAACCATAACTTTTGCAGATCTCATGTTTCGTTGCGGAGATAGCCCATGTTATATCTTGCATTTGTTAGGAAAAACTGCTTATAGTATGAAAAGTGCCCATTGCAGAAAGAGCTCAAATTCGAAAAACAATCACATATTCATGTTCCCCATCCTCCCCGAAGACCAAAAAACCATGAGTTGTGCAGATCTGATGTTTCCTTGCGGAGATAGCCAATGTTATATCTTGCATTTGTTAGGAAAAACTGCTTAGAGCATGAAAAGTGCTCATTTCAGATAGAGCTCAAATTCGAAAAACAAAAACATATTCATGTTCCCCATCCTCCCCGAAGACCAAAAAACCATAACGTTTGCAGATCTCATGTTTCCTTGCGGAGATAGCCCATGTTATATCTTGCATTTGTTAGGAAAAACTGCTTATAGTATGAAAAGTGCCCATTGCAGAAAGAGCTCAAATTCGAAAAACAAACACATATTCATGTTCCCCCTCCTCCCCGAAGACCAAAAAACCATGAGTTGAGCAGATCTGATGTTTCCTTGCGGAGATTGCCAATGTAATAGCTTGCATTTGTTAGGAAAAACTGCTTATAGTATGAAAAGTGCCCATTGCAGAAAGATCTCAAATTCGAAAAACAAACACATATTCAAGTTCCCCATCCTCCCCGAAGACCAAAAAACCATGAGTTGTGCAGATCTGATGTTTCCTTGCGGAGATAGCCAATGTTATATCTTGCATTTGTTAGGAAAAACTGCTTATAGCATGAAAAGTGCCCATTGCAGAAAGAGCTCAAATTCGAAAAACAAACACATATTCATGTTCCCCATCCTCCCCGAAGACCAAAAAACCATGAGTTGAGCAGATCTGATGTTTCCTTGCGGAGATTGCCAATGTAATAGCTTGCATTTGTTAGGAAAAACTGCTTATAGCATGAAAAGTGCCCATTTCAGATAGAGGTCAAATTTGAAAAACAAACACATTTTCATGTTCCCCAGCCTCCCCGAAGACCAAAAAACCATGAGTTGTGCAGATCTAATGTTTCCTTGCGGAGATTGCCAATGTTATATCTTGCATTTGTTAGGAAAAAGTGCTTATAGCATGAAAAGTGCTCATTGCAGAAAGAGCTCAAATTCGAAAAACAAAAACATATTCATGTTCCCCATCCTCCCCGAAGACCAAAAAACCATAACGTTTGCAGATCTCATGTTTCCTTGCGTACATAGCCCATGTTATATCATGCATTTGTTAGGAAAAACTGCTTATAGTATGAAAGGTGCCCATTGCAGAAAGAGCTCAAATTCGAAAAACAAACACATATTCATGTTCCCCCTCCTCCCCGAAGACCAAAAAACCATGAGTTGAGCAGATCTGATGTTTCTTTGCGGAGATTGCCAATGTAATAGCTTGCATTTGTTAGGAAAAACTGCTTATAGTATGAAAAGTGCCCATTGCAGAAAGATCTCAAATTCGAAAAACAAACACATATTCATGTTCCCCATCCTCCCCGAAGACCAAAAAACCATGAGTTGTGCAGATCTGATGTTTCCTTGCGGAGATAGCCAATGTTATATCTTGCATTTGTTAGGAAAAACTACTTATAGCATGAAAAGTGCCCATTGCAGAAAGATCTCAAATTCGAAAAACAATCACATATTCATGTTCCCCATCCTCCCCGAAGACCAAAAAACCATGAGTTGTGCATTATCTGATGTTTCCTTGCGGAGATAGCCAATGTTATATTTTGCATTTGTTAGGAAAAACTGCTTAGAGCATGAAAAGTGCTCATTTCAGATAGAGGTCAAATTCGAAAAACAAACACATATTCATGTTCCCCATCCTCCCCGAAGAACAAAAAACCATAACTTTTGCAGATCTCATGTTTCCTTGCGGAGATAGCCCATGTTATATCTTGCATTTGTTAGGAAAAACTGCTTATAGTATGAAAAGTGCCCATTGCAGAAAGAGCTCAAATTCGAAAAACAATCACATATTCATGTTCCCCATCCTCCCCGAAGACCAAAAAACCATGAGTTGTGCAGATCTGATGTTTCCTTGCGGAGATAGCCAATGTTATATCTTGCATTTGTTAGGAAAAACTGCTTAGAGCATGAAAAGTGCTCATTTCAGATAGAGCTCAAATTCGAAAAACAAAAACATATTCATGTTCCCCATCCTCCCCGAAGACCAAAAAACCATAACGTTTGCAGATCTCATGTTTCCTTGCGGAGATAGCCCATGTTATTTCTTGCATTTGTTAGGAAAAACTGTTTATAGTATGAAAAGTGCCCATTGCAGAAAGAGCTCAAATTCGAAAAACAAACACATATTCATGTTCCCCCTCCTCCCCGAAGACCAAAAAACCATGAGTTGAGCAGATCTGATGTTTCCTTGCGGAGATTGCCAATGTAATAGCTTGCATTTGTTAGGAAAAACTGCTTATAGTATGAAAAGTGCCCATTGCAGAAAGATCTCAAATTCGAAAAACAAACACATATTCATGTTCCCCATCCTCCCCGAAGACCAAAAAACCATGAGTTGTGCAGATCTGATGTTTCCTTGCGGAGATAGCCAATGTTATATCTTGCATTTGTTAGGAAAAACTGCTTATAGCATGAAAAGTGCCCATTGCAGAAAGAGCTCAAATTCGAAAAACAAACACATATTCATGTTCCCCATCCTCCCCGAAGACCAAAAAACCATGAGTTGTGCAGATCTGATGTTTCCTTGCGGAGATAGCCAATGTTATATCTTGCATTTGTTAGGAAAAACTGCTTAGAGCATGAAAAGTGCTCATTTCAGATAGAGGTCAAATTCGAAAAACAAACACATATTCATGTTCCCCATCCTCCCCGAAGAACAAAAAACCATAACTTTTGCAGATCTCATGTTTCCTTGCGGAGATAGCCCATGTTATATCTTGCATTTGTTAGGAAAAACTGCTTATAGTATGAAAAGTGCCCATTGCAGAAAGAGCTCAAATTCGAAAAACAATCACATATTCATGTTCCCCATCCTCCCCGAAGACCAAAAAACCATGAGTTGTGCAGATCTGATGTTTCCTTGCGGAGATAGCCAATGTTATATCTTGCATTTGTTAGGAAAAACTGCTTAGAGCATGAAAAGTGCTCATTTCAGATAGAGCTCAAATTCGAAAAACAAAAACATATTCATGTTCCCCATCCTCCCCGAAGACCAAAAAACAATAACGTTTGCAGATCTCATGTTTCCTTGCGGAGATAGCCCATGTTATATCTTGCATTTGTTAGGAAAAACTGCTTATAGCATGAAAAGTGCCCATTGCAGAAAGATCTCAAATTCGAAAAACAATCACATATTCATGTTCCCCATCCTCCCCGAAGACCAAAAAACCATGAGTTGTGCATTATCTGATGTTTCCTTGCGGAGATAGCCAATGTTATATTTTGCATTTGTTAGGAAAAACTGCTTAGAGCATGAAAAGTGCTCATTTCAGATAGAGGTCAAATTCGAAAAACAAACACATATTCATGTTCCCCATCCTCCCCGAAGAACAAAAAACCATAACTTTTGCAGATCTCATGTTTCCTTGCGGAGATAGCCCATGTTATATCTTGCATTTGTTAGGAAAAACTGCTTATAGTATGAAAAGTGCCCATTGCAGAAAGAGCTCAAATTCGAAAAACAAACACATATTCATGTTCCCCCTCCTCCCCGAAGACCAATAAACCATGAGTTGAGCAGATCTGATGTTTCCTTGCGGAGATTGCCAATGTAATAGCTTGCATTTGTTAGGAAAAACTGCTTATAGTATGAAAAGTGCCCATTGCAGAAAGATCTCAAATTCGAAAAACAAACACATATTCATGTTCCCCATCCTCCCCGAAGACCAAAAAACCATGAGTTGTGCAGATCTGATTTTTCCTTGCGGAGATAGCCAATGTTATATCTTGCATTTGTTAGGAAAAACTGCTTAGAGCATGAAAAGTGCTCATTTCAGATAGAGCTCAAATTCGAAAAACAAAAACATATTCATGTTCCCCATCCTCCCCGAAGACCAAAAAACAATAACGTTTGCAGATCTCATGTTTCCTTGCGGAGATAGCCCATGTTATATCTTGCATTTGTTAGGAAAAACTGCTTATAGTATGAAAAGTGCCCATTGCAGAAAGAGCTCAAATTCGAAAAAGAAACACATATTCATGTTCCCCATCCTCCCCGAAGACCAAAAAACCATGGGTTGAGCAGATCTGATGTTTCCTTGCGGAGATAGCCAATGTTAAATCTTGCATTTGTTAGGAAAAACTGCTTATAGCATGAAATGTGCCCATTGCAGAAAGATCTCAAATTCGAAAAACAAACACATATTCATGTTCCCCCTCCTCCCCGAAGACCAAAAAACCATGAGTTGTGCAGATCTGATGTTTCCTTGCGGAGATAGCCCATGTTATATCTTGCATTTGTTAGGAAAAACTGCTTATAGTATGAAAAGTGCCCATTGCAGAAAGAGCTCAAATTCGAAAAAGAAACACATATTCATGTTCCCCATCCTCCCCGAAGACCAAAAAACCATGGGTTGAGCAGATCTGATGTTTCCTTGCGGAGATAGCCAATGTTAAATCTTGCATTTGTTAGGAAAAACTGCTTATAGTATGAAAAGTGCCCATTGCAGAAAGATCTCAAATTCGAAAAACAAACACATATTCATGTTCCCCCTCCTCCCCGAAGACCAAAAAACCATGAGTTGTGCAGATCTGATGTTTCCTTGCGGAGATAGCCAATGTTATATCTTGCATTTGTTAGGAAAAACTGCTTATAGTATGAAAAGTGCCCATTGCAGAAAGAGCTCAAATTCGAAAAACAAACACATATTCATGTTCCCCCTCCTCCCCGAAGACCAAAAAACCATGAGTTGAGCAGATCTGATGTTTCCTTGCGGAGATAGCCCATGTTATATCTTGCATTTGTTAGGAAAAACTGCTTAGAGCATGAAAAGTGCTCATTTCAGATAGAGCTCAAATTCGAAAAACAAACACATATTCATGTTCCCCCTCCTCCCCGAAGACCAAAAAACCATGAGTTGTGCAGATCTCATGTTTCCTTGCGGAGATAGCCCATGTTATATCTTGCATTTGTTAGGAAAAACTGCTTAGAGCATGAAAAGTGCTCATTTCAGATAGAGCTCAAATTCGAAAAACAAACACATATTCATGTTCCCCCTCCTCCCCGAAGACCAAAAAACCATAACGTTTGCAGATCTCATGTTTCCTTGCGGAGATAGCCCATGTTATATCTTGCATTTGTTAGGAAAAACTGCTTATAGTATGAAAAGTGCCCATTGCAGAAAGAGCTCAAATTCGAAAAACAAACACATATTCATGTTCCCCCTCCTCCCCGAAGACCAAAAAACCATGAGTTGAGCAGATCTGATGTTTCCTTGCGGAGATTGCCAATGTAATAGCTTGCATTTGTTAGGAAAAACTGCTTATAGTATGAAAAGTGCCCATTGCAGAAAGAGCCTTGGTGGAGCAGTGGGCTAATGCCTCCTTAAGTAACACCAGCTGCCTGCAATTAGTGCAGGTTCGCATCCCACCAGGCTCAAGGTTGACTCAGCCTTCCATCCTTCCGAGGTAGGTAGAATGAGGACCCAGATTGTTGGGGGCAATTAAGCTGACTGTGTAATAATGCCGCTTAGGGGGTGTGTGAAAGCCCTAATAAGCAGGCATATACATAGAATGAAGGCTACTGCTAAGCTTGTAAGCCGCCCTGAGTCTTCGGAGAAGGGCGGGATATAAATGGAAATAAAAAATAAAAAAAATAAAAAAATAAATCTCAAATTCGAAAAACAAACACATATTCATGTTCCCCATCCTCCCCGAAGACCAAAAAACCATGAGTTGTGCAGATCTGATTTTTCCTTGCGGAGATAGCCAATGTTATATCTTGCATTTGTTAGGAAAAACTGCTTATAGCATGAAAAGTGCCCATTGCAGAAAGAGCTCAAATTCGAAAAACAAACACATATTCATGTTCCCCATCCTCCCCGAAGACCAAAAAACCATGAGTTGTGCAGATCTGATGTTTCCTTGCGGAGATAGCCCATGTTATATCTTGCATTTGTTAGGAAAAACTGCTTATAGTATGAAAAGTGCCCATTGCAGAAAGAGCTCAAATTCGAAAAACAATCACATATTCATGTTCCCCATCCTCCCCGAAGACCAAAAAACCATGAGTTGTGCAGATCTGATGTTTCCTTGCGGAGAAAGCCAATGTTATATCTTGCATTTGTTAGGAAAAACTGCTTAGAGCATGAAAAGTGCTCATTTCAGATAGAGCTCAAATTTGAAAAACAAAAACATATTCATGTTCCCCATCCTCCCCGAAGACCAAAAAACCATAACGTTTGCAGATCTCATGTTTCCTTGCGTAGATAGCCCATGTTATATCATGCATTTGTTAGGAAAAACTGCTTATAGTATGAAAAGTGCCCATTGCATAAAGAGCTCAAATTCGAAAAACAAACACATATTCATGTTCCCCCTCCTCCCCGAAGACCAAAAAACCATGAGTTGTGCAGATCTGATGTTTCCTTGCGGAGATAGCCCATGTTATATCTTGCATTTGTTAGGAAAAACTGCTTATAGTATGAAAAGTGCCCATTGCAGAAAGAGCTCAAATTCGAAAAAGAAACACATATTCATGTTCCCCATCCTCCCCGAAGACCAAAAAACCATGGGTTGAGCAGATCTGATGTTTCCTTGCGGAGATAGCCAATGTTAAATCTTGCATTTGTTAGGAAAAACTGCTTATAGTATGAAAAGTGCCCATTGCAGAAAGATCTCAAATTCGAAAAACAAACACATATTCATGTTCCCCCTCCTCCCCGAAGACCAAAAAACCATGAGTTGTGCAGATCTGATGTTTCCTTGCGGAGATAGCCAATGTTATATCTTGCATTTGTTAGGAAAAACTGCTTATAGTATGAAAAGTGCCCATTGCAGAAAGAGCTCAAATTCGAAAAACAAACACATATTCATGTTCCCCCTCCTCCCCGAAGACCAAAAAACCATGAGTTGAGCAGATCTGATGTTTCCTTGCGGAGATAGCCAATGTTATATCTTGCATTTGTTAGGAAAAACTGCTTATAGTATGAAAAGAGCCCATTAAAGAAAGATCTCAAATTCGAAAAACAAACACATATTCATGTTCCCCATCCTCCCCGAAGACCAAAAAACCATGAGTTGTGCAGATCTCATGTTTCCTTGCGGAGATAGCCCATGTTATATCTTGCATTTGTTAGGAAAAACTGCTTAGAGCATGAAAAGTGCTCATTTCAGATAGAGCTCAAATTCGAAAAACAAACACATATTCATGTTCCCCCTCCTCCCCGAAGACCAAAAAACCATAACGTTTGCAGATCTCATGTTTCCTTGCGGAGATAGCCCATGTTATATCTTGCATTTGTTAGGAAAAACTGCTTATAGTATGAAAAGTGCCCATTGCAGAAAGAGCTCAAATTCGAAAAACAAACACATATTCATGTTCCCCCTCCTCCCCGAAGACCAAAAAACCATGAGTTGAGCAGATCTGATGTTTCCTTGCGGAGATTGCCAATGTAATAGCTTGCATTTGTTAGGAAAAACTGCTTATAGTATGAAAAGTGCCCATTGCAGAAAGATCTCAAATTCGAAAAACAAACACATATTCATGTTCCCCATCATCCCCGAAGACCAAAAAACCATGAGTTGTGCAGATCTGATTTTTCCTTGCGGAGATAGCCAATGTTATATCTTGCATTTGTTAGGAAAAACTGCTTAGAGCATGAAAAGTGCTCATTTCAGATAGAGCTCAAATTCGAAAAACAAAAACATATTCATGTTCCCCATCCTCCCCGAAGACCAAAAAACAATAACGTTTGCAGATCTCATGTTTCCTTGCGGAGATAGCCCATGTTATATCTTGCATTTGTTAGGAAAAACTGCTTATAGTATGAAAAGTGCCCATTGCAGAAAGAGCTCAAATTCGAAAAAGAAACACATATTCATGTTCCCCATCCTCCCCGAAGACCAAAAAACCATGGGTTGAGCAGATCTGATGTTTCCTTGCGGAGATAGCCAATGTTAAATCTTGCATTTGTTAGGAAAAACTGCTTATAGCATGAAATGTGCCCATTGCAGAAAGATCTCAAATTCGAAAAACAAACACATATTCATGTTCCCCCTCCTCCCCGAAGACCAAAAAACCATGAGTTGTGCAGATCTGATGTTTCCTTGCGGAGATAGCCCATGTTATATCTTGCATTTGTTAGGAAAAACTGCTTATAGTATGAAAAGTGCCCATTGCAGAAAGAGCTCAAATTCGAAAAAGAAACACATATTCATGTTCCCCATCCTCCCCGAAGACCAAAAAACCATGGGTTGAGCAGATCTGATGTTTCCTTGCGGAGATAGCCAATGTTAAATCTTGCATTTGTTAGGAAAAACTGCTTATAGTATGAAAAGTGCCCATTGCAGAAAGATCTCAAATTCGAAAAACAAACACATATTCATGTTCCCCCTCCTCCCCGAAGACCAAAAAACCATGAGTTGTGCAGATCTGATGTTTCCTTGCGGAGATAGCCAATGTTATATCTTGCATTTGTTAGGAAAAACTGCTTATAGTATGAAAAGTGCCCATTGCAGAAAGAGCTCAAATTCGAAAAACAAACACATATTCATGTTCCCCCTCCTCCCCGAAGACCAAAAAACCATGAGTTGAGCAGATCTGATGTTTCCTTGCGGAGATAGCCCATGTTATATCTTGCATTTGTTAGGAAAAACTGCTTAGAGCATGAAAAGTGCTCATTTCAGATAGAGCTCAAATTCGAAAAACAAACACATATTCATGTTCCCCCTCCTCCCCGAAGACCAAAAAACCATGAGTTGTGCAGATCTCATGTTTCCTTGCGGAGATAGCCCATGTTATATCTTGCATTTGTTAGGAAAAACTGCTTAGAGCATGAAAAGTGCTCATTTCAGATAGAGCTCAAATTCGAAAAACAAACACATATTCATGTTCCCCATCCTCCCCGAAGACCAAAAAACCATAACGTTTGCAGATCTCATGTTTCCTTGCGGAGATAGCCCATGTTATATCTTGCATTTGTTAGGAAAAACTGCTTATAGTATGAAAAGTGCCCATTGCAGAAAGAGCTCAAATTCGAAAAACAAACACATATTCATGTTCCCCCTCCTCCCCGAAGACCAAAAAACCATGAGTTGAGCAGATCTGATGTTTCCTTGCGGAGATTGCCAATGTAATAGCTTGCATTTGTTAGGAAAAACTGCTTATAGTATGAAAAGTGCCCATTGCAGAAAGAGCCTTGGTGGAGCAGTGGGCTAATGCCTCCTTAAGTAACACCAGCTGCCTGCAATTAGTGCAGGTTCGCATCCCACCAGGCTCAAGGTTGACTCAGCCTTCCATCCTTCCGAGGTAGGTAGAATGAGGACCCAGATTGTTGGGGGCAATTAAGCTGACTGTGTAATAATGCCGCTTAGGGGGTGTGTGAAAGCCCTAATAAGCAGGCATATACATAGAATGAAGGCTACTGCTAAGCTTGTAAGCCGCCCTGAGTCTTCGGAGAAGGGCGGGATATAAATGGAAATAAAAAATAAAAAAAAATAAAAAAATAAATCTCAAATTCGAAAAACAAACACATATTCATGTTCCCCATCCTCCCCGAAGACCAAAAAACCATGAGTTGTGCAGATCTGATTTTTCCTTGCGGAGATAGCCAATGTTATATCTTGCATTTGTTAGGAAAAACTGCTTATAGCATGAAAAGTGCCCATTGCAGAAAGAGCTCAAATTCGAAAAACAAACACATATTCATGTTCCCCATCCTCCCCGAAGACCAAAAAACCATGAGTTGTGCAGATCTGATGTTTCCTTGCGGAGATAGCCAATGTTATATCTTGCATTTGTTAGGAAAAACTGCTTAGAGCATGAAAAGTGCTCATTTCAGATAGAGCTCAAATTCGAAAAACAATCACATATTCATGTTCCCCATCCTCCCCGAAGACCAAAAAACCATGAGTTGTGCAGATCTGATGTTTCCTTGCGGAGATAGCCAATGTTATATCTTGCATTTGTTAGGAAAAACTGCTTAGAGCATGAAAAGTGCTCATTTCAGATAGAGCTCAAATTCGAAAAACAAAAACATATTCATGTTCCCCATCCTCCCCGAAGACCAAAAAACAATAACGTTTGCAGATCTCATGTTTCCTTGCGGAGATAGCCTATGTTATATCTTGCATTTGTTAGGAAAAACTGCTTATAGTATGAAAAGTGCCCATTGCAGAAAGAGCTCAAATTCGAAAAAGAAACACATATTCATGTTCCCCATCCTCCCCAAAGACCAAAAAACCATGGGTTGAGCAGATCTGATGTTTCCTTGCGGAGACAGCCAATGTTAAATCTTGCATTTGTTATGAAAAACTGCTTATAGTATGAAAAGTGCCCATTGCAGAAAGATCTCAAATTCGAAAAACAAACACATATTCATGTTCCCCCTCCTCCCCGAAGACCAAAAAACCATGAGTTGTGCAGATCTGATGTTTCCTTGCGGAGATAGCCAATGTTATATCTTGCATTTGTTAGGAAAAACTGCTTATAGTATGAAAAGTGCACATTGCAGAAAGAGCTCAAATTCGAAAAACAAACACATATTCATGTTCCCCCTCCTCCCCGAAGACCAAAAAACCATGAGTTGAGCAGATCTGATGTTTCCTTGCGGAGATTGCCAATGTAATAGCTTGCATTTGTTAGGAAAAACTGCTTATAGCATGAAAAGTGCCCATTGCAGAAAGAGCTCAAATTCGAAAAACAAACACATATTCATGTTCCCCATCCTCCCCGAAGACCAAAAAACCATGAGTTGTGCAGATCTGATGTTTCCTTGCGGAGATAGCCAATGTTATATCTTGCATTTGTTAGGAAAAACTGCTTAGAGCATGAAAAGTGCTCATTTCAGATAGAGGTCAAATTCGAAAAACAAACACATATTCATGTTCCCCATCCTACCCGAAGAACAAAAAACCATAACGTTTGCAGATCTCATGTTTCCTTGCGGAGATAGCCCATGTTATATCTTGCATTTGTTAGGAAAAACTGCTTATAGTATGAAAAGTGCCCATTGCAGAAAGAGCTCAAATTCGAAAAACAATCACATATTCATGTTCCCCATCCTCCCCGAAGACCAAAAAACCATGAGTTGTGCAGATCTGATGTTTCCTTGCGGAGATAGCCAATGTTATATCTTGCATTTGTTAGGAAAAACTGCTTAGAGCATGAAAAGTGCTCATTTCAGATAGAGCTCAAATTCGAAAAACAAAAACATATTCATGTTCCCCATCCTCCCCGAAGACCAAAAAACAATAACGTTTGCAGATCTCATGTTTCCTTGCGGAGATAGCCCATGTTATATCTTGCATTTGTTAGATAAAACTGCTTATAGTATGAAAAGTGCCCATTGCAGAAAGAGCTCAAATTCGAAAAAGAAACACATATTCATGTTCCCCATCCTCCCCGAAGACCAAAAAACCATGGGTTGAGCAGATCTGATGTTTCCTTGCGGAGATAGCCAATGTTAAATCTTGCATTTGTTAGGAAAAACTGCTTATAGTATGAAAAGTGCCCATTGCAGAAAGATCTCAAATTCGAAAAACAAACACATATTCATGTTCCCCATCCTCCCCGAAGACCAAAAAACCATGAGTTGTGCAGATCTGATGTTTCCTTGCGGAGATAGCCAATGTTATGTCTTGCATTTGTTAGGAAAAACTGCTTATAGCATGAAAAGTGCCCATTGCAGAAAGATCTCAAATTCGAAAAACAATCACATATTCATGTTCCCCATCCTCCCCGAAGACCAAAAAACCATGAGTTGTGCATTATCTGATGTTTCCTTGCGGAGATAGCCAATGTTATATTTTGCATTTGTTAGGAAAAACTGCTTAGAGCATGAAAAGTGCTCACTTCAGATAGAGGTCAAATTCGAAAAACAAACACATATTCATGTTCCCCATCCTCCCCGAAGAACAAAAAACCATAACTTTTGCAGATCTCATGTTTCCTTGCGGAGATAGCCCATGTTATATCTTGCATTTGTTAGGAAAAACTGCTTATAGTATGAAAAGTGCCCATTGCAGAAAGAGCTCAAATTCGAAAAACAATCACATATTCATGTTCCCCATCCTCCCCGAAGACCAAAAAACCATGAGTTGTGCAGATCTGATGTTTCCTTGCGGAGATAGCCAATGTTATATCTTGCATTTGTTAGGAAAAACTGCTTAGAGCATGAAAAGTGCCCATTGCAGAAAGATCTCAAATTCGAAAAACAAACACATATTCATGTTCCCCATCCTCCCCGAAGACCAAAAAACCATGAGTTGTGCAGATCTCATGTTTCCTTGCGGAGATAGCCAATGTTATATCTTGCATTTGTTAGGAAAAACTGCTTATAGCATGAAAAGTGCCCATTGCAGAAAGAGCTCAAATTCGAAAAACAAACACATATTCATGTTCCCCATCCTCCCCGAAGACCAAAAAACCATGAGTTGTGCAGATCTGATGTTTCCTTGCGGAGATAGCCAATGTTATATCTTGCATTTGTTAGGAAAAACTGCTTAGAGCATGAAAAGTGCTCATTTCAGATAGAGGTCAAATTCGAAAAACAAACACATATTCATGTTCCCCATCCTCCCCGAAGAACAAAAAACCATAACTTTTGCAGATCTCATGTTTCCTTGCGGAGATAGCCCATGTTATATCTTGCATTTGTTAGGAAAAACTGCTTATAGTATGAAAAGTGCCCATTGCAGAAAGAGCTCAAATTCGAAAAACAATCACATATTCATGTTCCCCATCCTCCCCGAAGACCAAAAAACCATGAGTTGTGCAGATCTGATGTTTCCTTGCGGAGATAGCCAATGTTATATCTTGCATTTGTTAGGAAAAACTGCTTAGAGCATGAAAAGTGCTCATTTCAGATAGAGCTCAAATTCGAAAAACAAAAACATATTCATGTTCCCCATCCTCCCCGAAGACCAAAAAACAATAACGTTTGCAGATCTCATGTTTCCTTGCGGAGATAGCCCATGTTATATCTTGCATTTGTTAGGAAAAACTGCTTAGAGCATGAAAAGTGCTCATTTCAGATAGAGGTCAAATTCGAAAAACAAACACATATTCATGTTCCCCATCCTCCCCGAAGAACAAAAAACCATAACTTTTGCAGATCTGATGTTTCCTTGCGGAGATAGCCCATGTTATATCTTGCATTTGTTAGGAAAAACTGCTTATAGTATGAAAAGTGCCCATTGCAGAAAGAGCTCAAATTCGAAAAAGAAACACATATTCATGTTCCCCATCCTCCCCGAAGACCAAAAAACCATGGGTTGAGCAGATCTGATGTTTCCTTGCGGAGATAGCCAATGTTAAATCTTGCATTTGTTAGGAAAAACTACTTATAGCATGAAATGTGCCCATTGCAGAAAGATCTCAAATTCGAAAAACAAACACATATTCATGTTCCCCCTCCTCCCCGAAGACCAAAAAACCATGAGTTGTGCAGATCTGATGTTTCCTTGCGGAGATAGCCCATGTTATATCTTGCATTTGTTAGGAAAAACTGCTTATAGTATGAAAAGTGCCCATTGCAGAAAGAGCTCAAATTCGAAAAAGAAACACATATTCATGTTCCCCATCCTCCCCGAAGACCAAAAAACCATGGGTTGAGCAGATCTGATGTTTCCTTGCGGAGATAGCCAATGTTAAATCTTGCATTTGTTAGGAAAAACTGCTTATAGTATGAAAAGTGCCCATTGCAGAAAGATCTCAAATTCGAAAAACAAACACATATTCATGTTCCCCCTCCTCCCCGAAGACCAAAAAACCATGAGTTGTGCAGATCTGATGTTTCCTTGCGGAGATAGCCAATGTTATATCTTGCATTTGTTAGGAAAAACTGCTTATAGTATGAAAAGTGCCCATTGCAGAAAGAGCTCAAATTCGAAAAACAAACACATATTCATGTTCCCCCTCCTCCCCGAAGACCAAAAAACCATGAGTTGAGCAGATCTGATGTTTCCTTGCGGAGATAGCCAATGTTATATCTTGCATTTGTTAGGAAAAACTGCTTATAGCATGAAAAGTGCCCATTGCAGAAAGAGCTCAAATTCGAAAAACAAACACATATTCATGTTCCCCATCCTCCCCGAAGACCAAAAAACCATGAGTTGTGCAGATCTGATGTTTCCTTGCGGAGATAGCCAATGTTATATCTTGCATTTGTTAGGAAAAACTGCTTAGAGCATGAAAAGTGCTCATTTCAGATAGAGGTCAAATTCGAAAAACAAACACATATTCATGTTCCCCATCCTCCCCGAAGAACAAAAAACCATAACTTTTGCAGATCTCATGTTTCCTTGCGGAGATAGCCCATGTTATATCTTGCATTTGTTAGGAAAAACTGCTTATAGTATGAAAAGTGCCCATTGCAGAAAGAGCTCAAATTCGAAAAACAATCACATATTCATGTTCCCCATCCTCCCCGAAGACCAAAAAACCATGAGTTGTGCAGATCTGATGTTTCCTTGCGGAGATAGCCAATGTTATATCTTGCATTTGTTAGGAAAAACTGCTTAGAGCATGAAAAGTGCTCATTTCAGATAGAGCTCAAATTCGAAAAACAAAAACATATTCATGTTCCCCATCCTCCCCGAAGACCAAAAAACAATAACGTTTGCAGATCTCATGTTTCCTTGCGGAGATAGCCCATGTTATATCTTGCATTTGTTAGGAAAAACTGCTTAGAGCATGAAAAGTGCTCATTTCAGATAGAGGTCAAATTCGAAAAACAAACACATATTCATGTTCCCCATCCTCCCCGAAGAACAAAAAACCATAACTTTTGCAGATCTGATGTTTCCTTGCGGAGATAGCCCATGTTATATCTTGCATTTGTTAGGAAAAACTGCTTATAGTATGAAAAGTGCCCATTGCAGAAAGAGCTCAAATTCGAAAAAGAAACACATATTCATGTTCCCCATCCTCCCCGAAGACCAAAAAACCATGGGTTGAGCAGATCTGATGTTTCCTTGCGGAGATAGCCAATGTTAAATCTTGCATTTGTTAGGAAAAACTGCTTATAGCATGAAATGTGCCCATTGCAGAAAGATCTCAAATTCGAAAAACAAACACATATTCATGTTCCCCCTCCTCCCCGAAGACCAAAAAACCATGAGTTGTGCAGATCTGATGTTTCCTTGCGGAGATAGCCCATGTTATATCTTGCATTTGTTAGGAAAAACTGCTTATAGTATGAAAAGTGCCCATTGCAGAAAGAGCTCAAATTCGAAAAAGAAACACATATTCATGTTCCCCATCCTCCCCGAAGACCAAAAAACCATGGGTTGAGCAGATCTGATGTTTCCTTGCGGAGATAGCCAATGTTAAATCTTGCATTTGTTAGGAAAAACTGCTTATAGTATGAAAAGTGCCCATTGCAGAAAGATCTCAAATTCGAAAAACAAACACATATTCATGTTCCCCCTCCTCCCCGAAGACCAAAAAACCATGAGTTGTGCAGATCTGATGTTTCCTTGCGGAGATAGCCAATGTTATATCTTGCATTTGTTAGGAAAAACTGCTTATAGTATGAAAAGTGCCCATTGCAGAAAGAGCTCAAATTCGAAAAACAAACACATATTCATGTTCCCCCTCCTCCCCGAAGACCAAAAAACCATGAGTTGAGCAGATCTGATGTTTCCTTGCGGAGATAGCCAATGTTATATCTTGCATTTGTTAGGAAAAACTGCTTAGAGCATGAAAAGTGCTCATTTCAGATAGAGCTCAAATTCGAAAAACAAACACATATTCATGTTCCCCCTCCTCCCCGAAGACCAAAAAACCATAACGTTTGCAGATCTCATGTTTCCTTGCGGAGATAGCCCATGTTATATCTTGCATTTGTTAGGAAAAACTGCTTATAGTATGAAAAGTGCCCATTGCAGAAAGAGCTCAAATTCGAAAAACAAACACATATTCATGTTCCCCCTCCTCCCCGAAGACCAAAAAACCATGAGTTGAGCAGATCTGATGTTTCCTTGCGGAGATTGCCAATGTAATAGCTTGCATTTGTTAGGAAAAACTGCTTATAGTATGAAAAGTGCCCATTGCAGAAAGATCTCAAATTCGAAAAACAAACACATATTCATGTTCCCCATCCTCCCCGAAGACCAAAAAACCATGAGTTGTGCAGATCTGATTTTTCCTTGCGGAGATAGCCAATGTTATATCTTGCATTTGTTAGGAAAAACTGCTTAGAGCATGAAAAGTGCTCATTTCAGATAGAGCTCAAATTCGAAAAACAAAAACATATTCATGTTCCCCATCCTCCCCGAAGACCAAAAAACAATAACGTTTGCAGATCTCATGTTTCCTTGCGGAGATAGCCCATGTTATATCTTGCATTTGTTAGGAAAAACTGCTTATAGTATGAAAAGTGCCCATTGCAGAAAGAGCTCAAATTCGAAAAAGAAACACATATTCATGTTCCCCATCCTCCCCGAAGACCAAAAAACCATGGGTTGAGCAGATCTGATGTTTCCTTGCGGAGATAGCCAATGTTAAATCTTGCATTTGTTAGGAAAAACTGCTTATAGCATGAAATGTGCCCATTGCAGAAAGATCTCAAATTCGAAAAACAAACACATATTCATGTTCCCCCTCCTCCCCGAAGACCAAAAAACCATGAGTTGTGCAGATCTGATGTTTCCTTGCGGAGATAGCCCATGTTATATCTTGCATTTGTTAGGAAAAACTGCTTATAGTATGAAAAGTGCCCATTGCAGAAAGAGCTCAAATTCGAAAAAGAAACACATATTCATGTTCCCCATCCTCCCCGAAGACCAAAAAACCATGGGTTGAGCAGATCTGATGTTTCCTTGCGGAGATAGCCAATGTTAAATCTTGCATTTGTTAGGAAAAACTGCTTATAGCATGAAATGTGCCCATTGCAGAAAGATCTCAAATTCGAAAAACAAACACATATTCATGTTCCCCCTCCTCCCCGAAGACCAAAAAACCATGAGTTGTGCAGATCTGATGTTTCCTTGCGGAGATAGCCCATGTTATATCTTGCATTTGTTAGGAAAAACTGCTTATAGTATGAAAAGTGCCCATTGCAGAAAGAGCTCAAATTCGAAAAAGAAACACATATTCATGTTCCCCATCCTCCCCGAAGACCAAAAAACCATGGGTTGAGCAGATCTGATGTTTCCTTGCGGAGATAGCCAATGTTAAATCTTGCATTTGTTAGGAAAAACTGCTTATAGTATGAAAAGTGCCCATTGCAGAAAGATCTCAAATTCGAAAAACAAACACATATTCATGTTCCCCCTCCTCCCCGAAGACCAAAAAACCATGAGTTGTGCAGATCTGATGTTTCCTTGCGGAGATAGCCAATGTTATATCTTGCATTTGTTAGGAAAAACTGCTTATAGTATGAAAAGTGCCCATTGCAGAAAGAGCTCAAATTCGAAAAACAAACACATATTCATGTTCCCCCTCCTCCCCGAAGACCAAAAAACCATGAGTTGAGCAGATCTGATGTTTCCTTGCGGAGATAGCCCATGTTATATCTTGCATTTGTTAGGAAAAACTGCTTAGAGCATGAAAAGTGCTCATTTCAGATAGAGCTCAAATTCGAAAAACAATCACATATTCATGTTCCCCCTCCTCCCCGAAGACCAAAAAACCATGAGTTGTGCAGATCTCATGTTTCCTTGCGGAGATAGCCCATGTTATATCTTGCATTTGTTAGGAAAAACTGCTTAGAGCATGAAAAGTGCTCATTTCAGATAGAGCTCAAATTCGAAAAACAAACACATATTCATGTTCCCCCTCCTCCCCGAAGACCAAAAAACCATAACGTTTGCAGATCTCATGTTTCCTTGCGGAGATAGCCCATGTTATATCTTGCATTTGTTAGGAAAAACTGCTTATAGTATGAAAAGTGCCCATTGCAGAAAGAGCTCAAATTCGAAAAACAAACACATATTCATGTTCCCCATCCTCCCCGAAGACCAAAAAACCATGAGTTGTGCAGATCTGATGTTTCCTTGCGGAGATAGCCAATGTTATATCTTGCATTTGTTAGGAAAAACTGCTTAGAGCATGAAAAGTGCTCATTTCAGATAGAGCTCAAATTCGAAAAACAATCACATATTCATGTTCCCCATCCTCCCCGAAGACCAAAAAACCATGAGTTGTGCAGATCTGATGTTTCCTTGCGGAGATAGCCAATGTTATATCTTGCATTTGTTAGGAAAAACTGCTTAGAGCATGAAAAGTGCTCATTTCAGATAGAGCTCAAATTCGAAAAACAAAAACATATTCATGTTCCCCATCCTCCCCGAAGACCAAAAAACAATAACGTTTGCAGATCTCATGTTTCCTTGCGGAGATAGCCCATGTTATATCTTGCATTTGTTAGGAAAAACTGCTTATAGTATGAAAAGTGCCCATTGCAGAAAGAGCTCAAATTCGAAAAAGAAACACATATTCATGTTCCCCATCCTCCCCAAAGACCAAAAAACCATGGGTTGAGCAGATCTGATGTTTCCTTGCGGAGATTGCCAATGTAATAGCTTGCATTTGTTAGGAAAAACTGCTTATAGTATGAAAAGTGCCCATTGCAGAAAGATCTCAAATTCGAAAAACAAACACATATTCATGTTCCCCATCCTCCCCGAAGACCAAAAAACCATGAGTTGTGCAGATCTGATGTTTCCTTGCGGAAATAGCCAATGTTATATCTTGCATTTGTTAGGAAAAACTGCTTATAGCATGAAAAGTGCCCATTGCAGAAAGAGCTCAAATTCGAAAAACAATCACATATTCATGTTCCCCATCCTCCCCGAAGACCAAAAAACCATGAGTTGTGCAGATCTGATGTTTCCTTGCGGAGATAGCCAATGTTATATCTTGCATTTGTTAGGAAAAACTGCTTAGAGCATGAAAAGTGCTCATTTCAGATAGAGGTCAAATTCGAAAAACAAACACATATTCATGTTCCCCATCCTACCCGAAGAACAAAAAACCATAACGTTTGCAGATCTCATGTTTCCTTGCGGAGATAGCCCATGTTATATCTTGCATTTGTTAGGAAAAACTGCTTATAGTATGAAAAGTGCCCATTGCAGAAAGAGCTCAAATTCGAAAAACAATCACATATTCATGTTCCCCATCCTCCCCGAAGACCAAAAAACCATGAGTTGTGCAGATCTGATGTTTCCTTGCGGAGATAGCCAATGTTATATCTTGCATTTGTTAGGAAAAACTGCTTAGAGCATGAAAAGTGCTCATTTCAGATAGAGCTCAAATTCGAAAAACAAAAACATATTCATGTTCCCCATCCTCCCCGAAGACCAAAAAACAATAACGTTTGCAGATCTCATGTTTCCTTGCGGAGATAGCCCATGTTATATCTTGCATTTGTTAGGAAAAACTGCTTATAGTATGAAAAGTGCCCATTGCAGAAAGAGCTCAAATTCGAAAAAGAAACACATATTCATGTTCCCCATCCTCCCCGAAGACCAAAAAACCATGGGTTGAGCAGATCTGATGTTTCCTTGCGGAGATAGCCAATGTTAAATCTTGCATTTGTTAGGAAAAACTGCTTATAGTATGAAAAGTGCCCATTGCAGAAAGATCTCAAATTCGAAAAACAAACACATATTCATGTTCCCCCTCCTCCCCGAAGACCAAAAAACCATAACGTTTGCAGATCTCATGTTTCCTTGCGGAGATAGCCCATGTTATATCTTGCATTTGTTAGGAAAAACTGCTTATAGTATGAAAAGTGCCCATTGCAGAAAGAGCTCAAATTCGAAAAACAAACACATATTCATGTTCCCCCTCCTCCCCGAAGACCAAAAAACCATGAGTTGAGCAGATCTGATGTTTCCTTGCGGAGATTGCCAATGTAATAGCTTGCATTTGTTAGGAAAAACTGCTTATAGTATGAAAAGTGCCCATTGCAGAAAGATCTCAAATTCGAAAAACAAACACATATTCATGTTCCCCATCCTCCCCGAAGACCAAAAAACCATGAGTTGTGCAGATCTGATGTTTCCTTGCGGAGATAGCCAATGTTATATCTTGCATTTGTTAGGAAAAACTGCTTATAGCATGAAAAGTGCCCATTGCAGAAAGAGCTCAAATTCGAAAAACAAACACATATTCATGTTCCCCATCCTCCCCGAAGACCAAAAAACCATGAGTTGTGCAGATCTGATGTTTCCTTGCGGAGATAGCCAATGTTATATCTTGCATTTGTTAGGAAAAACTGCTTAGAGCATGAAAAGTGCTCATTTCAGATAGAGGTCAAATTCGAAAAACAAACACATATTCATGTTCCCCATCCTCCCCGAAGAACAAAAAACCATAACTTTTGCAGATCTCATGTTTCCTTGCGGAGATAGCCCATGTTATATCTTGCATTTGTTAGGAAAAACTGCTTATAGTATGAAAAGTGCCCATTGCAGAAAGAGCTCAAATTCGAAAAACAATCACATATTCATGTTCCCCATCCTCCCCGAAGACCAAAAAACCATGAGTTGTGCAGATCTGATGTTTCCTTGCGGAGATAGCCAATGTTATATCTTGCATTTGTTAGGAAAAACTGCTTAGAGCATGAAAAGTGCTCATTTCAGATAGAGCTCAAATTCGAAAAACAAAAACATATTCATGTTCCCCATCCTCCCCGAAGACCAAAAAACAATAACGTTTGCAGATCTGATGTTTCCTTGCGGAGATAGCCAATGTTATATCTTGCATTTGTTAGGAAAAACTGCTTATAGCATGAAAAGTGCCCATTGCAGAAAGAGCTCAAATTCGAAAAACAAACACATATTCATGTTCCCCATCCTCCCCGAAGACCAAAAAACCATGAGTTGTGCAGATCTGATGTTTCCTTGCGGAGATAGCCAATGTTATATCTTGCATTTGTTAGGAAAAACTGCTTAGAGCATGAAAAGTGCTCATTTCAGATAGAGGTCAAATTCGAAAAACAAACACATATTCATGTTCCCCATCCTCCCCGAAGAACAAAAAACCATAACTTTTGCAGATCTCATGTTTCCTTGCGGAGATAGCCCATGTTATATCTTGCATTTGTTAGGAAAAACTGCTTATAGTATGAAAAGTGCCCATTGCAGAAAGAGCTCAAATTCGAAAAACAATCACATATTCATGTTCCCCATCCTCCCCGAAGACCAAAAAACCATGAGTTGTGCAGATCTGATGTTTCCTTGCGGAGATAGCCAATGTTATATCTTGCATTTGTTAGGAAAAACTGCTTAGAGCATGAAAAGTGCTCATTTCAGATAGAGGTCAAATTCGAAAAACAAACACATATTCATGTTCCCCATCCTACCCGAAGAACAAAAAACCATAACGTTTGCAGATCTCATGTTTCCTTGCGGAGATAGCCCATGTTATATCTTGCATTTGTTAGGAAAAACTGCTTATAGTATGAAAAGTGCCCATTGCAGAAAGAGCTCAAATTCGAAAAACAATCACATATTCATGTTCCCCATCCTCCCCGAAGACCAAAAAACCATGAGTTGTGCAGATCTGATGTTTCCTTGCGGAAATAGCCAATGTTATATCTTGCATTTGTTAGGAAAAACTGCTTATAGTATGAAAAGTGCCCATTGCAGAAAGAGCTCAAATTCGAAAAACAATCACATATTCATGTTCCCCATCCTCCCCGAAGACCAAAAAACCATGAGTTGTGCAGATCTGATGTTTCCTTGCGGAGATAGCCAATGTTATATCTTGCATTTGTTAGGAAAAACTGCTTAGAGCATGAAAAGTGCTCATTTCAGATAGAGCTCAAATTCGAAAAACAAAAACATATTCATGTTCCCCATCCTCCCCGAAGACCAAAAAACAATAACGTTTGCAGATCTGATGTTTCCTTGCGGAGATAGCCCATGTTATATCTTGCATTTGTTAGGAAAAACTGCTTATAGTATGAAAAGTGCCCATTGCAGAAAGAGCTCAAATTCGAAAAAGAAACACATATTCATGTTCCCCATCCTCCCCAAAGACCAAAAAACCATGGGTTGAGCAGATCTGATGTTTCCTTGCGGAGATAGCCAATGTTAAATCTTGCATTTGTTAGGAAAAACTGCTTATAGTATGAAAAGTGCCCATTGCAGAAAGATCTCAAATTCGAAAAACAAACACATATTCATGTTCCCCCTCCTCCCCGAAGACCAAAAAACCATGAGTTGTGCAGATCTGATGTTTCCTTGCGGAGATAGCCAATGTTATATCTTGCATTTGTTAGGAAAAACTGCTTATAGCATGAAAAGTGCCCATTGCAGAAAGAGCTCAAATTCGAAAAACAAACACATATTCATGTTCCCCATCCTCCCCGAAGACCAAAAAACCATGAGTTGTGCAGATCTGATGTTTCCTTGCGGAGATAGCCAATGTTATATCTTGCATTTGTTAGGAAAAACTGCTTAGAGCATGAAAAGTGCTCATTTCAGATAGAGCTCAAATTCGAAAAACAAAAACATATTCATGTTCCCCATCCTCCCCGAAGACCAAAAAACCATAACGTTTGCAGATCTCATGTTTCCTTGCGGAGATAGCCCATGTTATATCTTGCATTTGTTAGGAAAAACTGCTTATAGTATGAAAAGTGCCCATTGCAGAAAGAGCTCAAATTCGAAAAACAAACACATATTCATGTTCCCCCTCCTCCCCGAAGACCAAAAAACCATGAGTTGAGCAGATCTGATGTTTCCTTGCGGAGATTGCCAATGTAATAGCTTGCATTTGTTAGGAAAAACTGCTTATAGTATGAAAAGTGCCCATTGCAGAAAGATCTCAAATTCGAAAAACAAACACATATTCATGTTCCCCATCCTCCCCGAAGACCAAAAAACCATGAGTTGTGCAGATCTGATGTTTCCTTGCGGAGATAGCCAATGTTATATCTTGCATTTGTTAGGAAAAACTGCTTATAGCATGAAAAGTGCCCATTGCAGAAAGAGCTCAAATTCGAAAAACAAACACATATTCATGTTCCCCATCCTCCCCGAAGACCAAAAAACCATGAGTTGTGCAGATCTGATGTTTCCTTGCGGAGATAGCCAATGTTATATCTTGCATTTGTTAGGAAAAACTGCTTAGAGCATGAAAAGTGCTCATTTCAGATAGAGGTCAAATTCGAAAAACAAACACATATTCATGTTCCCCATCCTCCCCGAAGAACAAAAAACCATAACTTTTGCAGATCTCATGTTTCCTTGCGGAGATAGCCCATGTTATATCTTGCATTTGTTAGGAAAAACTGCTTATAGTATGAAAAGTGCCCATTGCAGAAAGAGCTCAAATTCGAAAAACAATCACATATTCATGTTCCCCATCCTCCCCGAAGACCAAAAAACCATGAGTTGTGCAGATCTGATGTTTCCTTGCGGAGATAGCCAATGTTATATCTTGCATTTGTTAGGAAAAACTGCTTATAGCATGAAAAGTGCCCATTGCAGAAAGAGCTCAAATTCGAAAAACAAACACATATTCATGTTCCCCATCCTCCCCGAAGACCAAAAAACCATGAGTTGTGCAGATCTGATGTTTCCTTGCGGAGATAGCCAATGTTATATCTTGCATTTGTTAGGAAAAACTGCTTAGAGCATGAAAAGTGCTCATTTCAGATAGAGGTCAAATTCGAAAAACAAACACATATTCATGTTCCCCATCCTCCCCGAAGAACAAAAAACCATAACTTTTGCAGATCTCATGTTTCCTTGCGGAGATAGCCCATGTTATATCTTGCATTTGTTAGGAAAAACTGCTTATAGTATGAAAAGTGCCCATTGCAGAAAGAGCTCAAATTCGAAAAACAATCACATATTCATGTTCCCCATCCTCCCCGAAGACCAAAAAACCATGAGTTGTGCAGATCTGATGTTTCCTTGCGGAGATAGCCAATGTTATATCTTGCATTTGTTAGGAAAAACTGCTTAGAGCATGAAAAGTGCTCATTTCAGATAGAGCTCAAATTCGAAAAACAAAAACATATTCATGTTCCCCATCCTCCCCGAAGACCAAAAAACAATAACGTTTGCAGATCTCATGTTTCCTTGCGGAGATTGCCAATGTAATAGCTTGCATTTGTTAGGAAAAACTGCTTATAGTATGAAAAGTGCCCATTGCAGAAAGAGCTCAAATTCGAAAAAGAAACACATATTCATGTTCCCCATCCTCCCCGAAGACCAAAAAACCATGAGTTGTGCAGATCTGATGTTTCCTTGCGGAGATAGCCAATGTTATATCTTGCATTTGTTAGGAAAAACTGCTTATAGCATGAAAAGTGCCCATTGCAGAAAGAGCTCAAATTCGAAAAACAAACACATATTCATGTTCCCCATCCTCCCCGAAGACCAAAAAACCATGAGTTGTGCAGATCTGATGTTTCCTTGCGGAGATAGCCAATGTTATATCTTGCATTTGTTAGGAAAAACTGCTTAGAGCATGAAAAGTGCTCATTTCAGATAGAGGTCAAATTCGAAAAACAAACACATATTCATGTTCCCCATCCTCCCCGAAGAACAAAAAACCATAACTTTTGCAGATCTCATGTTTCCTTGCGGAGATAGCCCATGTTATATCTTGCATTTGTTAGGAAAAACTGCTTATAGTATGAAAAGTGCCCATTGCAGAAAGAGCTCAAATTCGAAAAACAATCACATATTCATGTTCCCCATCCTCCCCGAAGACCAAAAAACCATGAGTTGTGCAGATCTGATGTTTCCTTGCGGAGATAGCCAATGTTATATCTTGCATTTGTTAGGAAAAACTGCTTAGAGCATGAAAAGTGCTCATTTCAGATAGAGCTCAAATTCGAAAAACAAAAACATATTCATGTTCCCCATCCTCGCCGAAGACCAAAAAACAATAACGTTTGCAGATCTCATGTTTCCTTGCGGAGATAGCCCATGTTATATCTTGCATTTGTTAGGAAAAACTGCTTAGAGCATGAAAAGTGCTCATTTCAGATAGAGGTCAAATTCGAAAAACAAACACATATTCATGTTCCCCATCCTCCCCGAAGAACAAAAAACCATAACTTTTGCAGATCTCATGTTTCCTTGCGGAGATAGCCCATGTTATATCTTGCATTTGTTAGGAAAAACTGCTTATAGTATGAAAAGTGCCCATTGCAGAAAGAGCTCAAATTCGAAAAAGAAACACATATTCATGTTCCCCATCCTCCCCGAAGACCAAAAAACCATGGGTTGAGCAGATCTGATGTTTCCTTGCGGAGATAGCCAATGTTAAATCTTGCATTTGTTAGGAAAAACTGCTTATAGCATGAAATGTGCCCATTGCAGAAAGATCTCAAATTCGAAAAACAAACACATATTCATGTTCCCCCTCCTCCCCGAAGACCAAAAAACCATGAGTTGTGCAGATCTGATGTTTCCTTGCGGAGATAGCCCATGTTATATCTTGCATTTGTTAGGAAAAACTGCTTATAGTATGAAAAGTGCCCATTGCAGAAAGAGCTCAAATTCGAAAAAGAAACACATATTCCTGTTCCCCATCCTCCCCGAAGACCAAAAAACCATGGGTTGAGCAGATCTGATGTTTCCTTGCGGAGATAGCCAATGTTAAATCTTGCATTTGTTAGGAAAAACTGCTTATAGTATGAAAAGTGCCCATTGCAGAAAGATCTCAAATTCGAAAAACAAACACATATTCATGTTCCCCCTCCTCCCCGAAGACCAAAAAACCATGAGTTGTGCAGATCTGATGTTTCCTTGCGGAGATAGCCAATGTTATATCTTGCATTTGTTAGGAAAAACTGCTTATAGTATGAAAAGTGCCCATTGCAGAAAGAGCTCAAATTCGAAAAACAAACACATATTCATGTTCCCCCTCCTCCCCGAAGACCAAAAAACCATGAGTTGAGCAGATCTGATGTTTCCTTGCGGAGATTGCTAATGTAATAGCTTGCATTTGTTAGGAAAAACTGCTTATAGTATGAAAAGTGCCCATTGCAGAAAGATCTCAAATTCGAAAAACAAACACATATTCATGTTCCCCATCCTCCCCGAAGACCAAAAAACCATGAGTTGTGCAGATCTCATGTTTGCTTGCGGAGATAGCCCATGTTATATCTTGCATTTGTTAGGAAAAACTGCTTAGAGCATGAAAAGTGCTCATTTCAGATAGAGCTCAAATTCGAAAAACAAACACATATTCATGTTCCCCCTCCTCCCCGAAGACCAAAAAACCATAACGTTTGCAGATCTCATGTTTCCTTGCGGAGATAGCCCATGTTATATCTTGCATTTGTTAGGAAAAACTGCTTATAGTATGAAAAGTGCCCATTGCAGAAAGAGCTCAAATTCGAAAAACAAACACATATTCATGTTCCCCCTCCTCCCCGAAGACCAAAAAACCATGAGTTGAGCAGATCTGATGTTTCCTTGCGGAGATTGCCAATGTAATAGCTTGCATTTGTTAGGAAAAACTGCTTATAGTATGAAAAGTGCCCATTGCAGAAAGATCTCAAATTCGAAAAACAAACACATATTCATGTTCCCCATCCTCCCCGAAGACCAAAAAACCATGAGTTGTGCAGATCTGATTTTTCCTTGCGGAGATAGCCAATGTTATATCTTGCATTTGTTAGGAAAAACTGCTTAGAGCATGAAAAGTGCTCATTTCAGATAGAGCTCAAATTCGAAAAACAAAAACATATTCATGTTCCCCATCCTCCCCGAAGACCAAAAAACAATAACGTTTGCAGATCTCATGTTTCCTTGCGGAGATAGCCCATGTTATATCTTGCATTTGTTAGGAAAAACTGCTTATAGTATGAAAAGTGCCCATTGCAGAAAGAGCTCAAATTCGAAAAAGAAACACATATTCATGTTCCCCATCCTCCCCGAAGACCAAAAAACCATGGGTTGAGCAGATCTGATGTTTCCTTGCGGAGATAGCCAATGTTAAATCTTGCATTTGTTAGGAAAAACTGCTTATAGTATGAAAAGTGCCCATTGCAGAAAGATCTCAAATTCGAAAAACAAACACATATTCATGTTCCCCCTCCTCCCCGAAGACCAAAAAACCATGAGTTGTGCAGATCTGATGTTTCCTTGCGGAGATAGCCAATGTTATATCTTGCATTTGTTAGGAAAAACTGCTTATAGTATGAAAAGTGCCCATTGCAGAAAGAGCTCAAATTCGAAAAACAAACACATATTCATGTTCCCCCTCCTCCCCGAAGACCAAAAAACCATGAGTTGAGCAGATCTGATGTTTCCTTGCGGAGATAGCCCATGTTATATCTTGCATTTGTTAGGAAAAACTGCTTAGAGCATGAAAAGTGCTCATTTCAGATAGAGCTCAAATTCGAAAAACAAACACATATTCATGTTCCCCCTCCTCCCCGAAGACCAAAAAACCATAACGTTTGCAGATCTCATGTTTCCTTGCGGAGATAGCCCATGTTATATCTTGCATTTGTTAGGAAAAACTGCTTAGAGCATGAAAAGTGCTCATTTCAGATAGAGCTCAAATTCGAAAAACAAACACATATTCATGTTCCCCCTCCTCCCCGAAGACCAAAAAACCATAACGTTTGCAGATCTCATGTTTCCTTGCGGAGATAGCCCATGTTATATCTTGCATTTGTTAGGAAAAACTGCTTATAGTATGAAAAGTGCCCATTGCAGAAAGAGCTCAAATTCGAAAAACAAACACATATTCATGTTCCCCCTCCTCCCCGAAGACCAAAAAACCATGAGTTGAGCAGATCTGATGTTTCCTTGCGGAGATTGCCAATGTAATAGCTTGCATTTGTTAGGAAAAACTGCTTATAGTATGAAAAGTGCCCATTGCAGAAAGATCTCAAATTCGAAAAACAAACACATATTCATGTTCCCCATCCTCCCCGAAGACCAAAAAACCATGAGTTGTGCAGATCTGATTTTTCCTTGCAGAGATAGCCAATGTTATATCTTGCATTTGTTAGGAAAAACTGCTTATAGCATGAAAAGTGCCCATTGCAGAAAGAGCTCAAATTCGAAAAACAAACACATATTCATGTTCCCCATCCTCCCCGAAGACCAAAAAACCATGAGTTGTGCAGATCTGATGTTTCCTTGCGGAGATAGCCAATGTTATATCTTGCATTTGTTAGGAAAAACTGCTTAGAGCATGAAAAGTGCTCATTTCAGATAGAGCTCAAATTCGAAAAACAAAAACATATTCATGTTCCCCATCCTCCCCGAAGACCAAAAAACAATAACGTTTGCAGATCTCATGTTTCCTTGCGGAGATAGCCCATGTTATATCTTGCATTTGTTAGGAAAAACTGCTTATAGTATGAAAAGTGCCCATTGCAGAAAGAGCTCAAATTCGAAAAAGAAACACATATTCATGTTCCCCATCCTCCCCGAAGACCAAAAAACCATGGGTTGAGCAGATCTGATGTTTCCTTGCGGAGACAGCCAATGTTAAATCTTGCATTTGTTAGGAAAAACTGCTTATAGTATGAAAAGTGCCCATTGCAGAAAGATCTCAAATTCGAAAAACAAACACATATTCATGTTCCCCCTCCTCCCCGAAGACCAAAAAACCATGAGTTGTGCAGATCTGATGTTTCCTTGCGGAGATAGCCAATGTTATATCTTGCATTTGTTAGGAAAAACTGCTTATAGTATGAAAAGTGCCCATTGCAGAAAGAGCTCAAATTCGAAAAACAAACACATATTCATGTTCCCCCTCCTCCCCGAAGACCAAAAAACCATGAGTTGAGCAGATCTGATGTTTCCTTGCGGAGATTGCCAATGTAATAGCTTGCATTTGTTAGGAAAAACTGCTTATAGTATGAAAAGTGCCCATTGCAGAAAGATCTCAAATTCGAAAAACAAACACATATTCATGTTCCCCATCCTCCCCGAAGACCAAAAAACCATGAGTTGTGCAGATCTGATGTTTCCTTGCGGAAATAGCCAATGTTATATCTTGCATTTGTTAGGAAAAACTGCTTATAGCATGAAAAGTGCCCATTGCAGAAAGAGCTCAAATTCGAAAAACAATCACATATTCATGTTCCCCATCCTCCCCGAAGACCAAAAAACCATGAGTTGTGCAGATCTGATGTTTCCTTGCGGAGATAGCCAATGTTATATCTTGCATTTGTTAGGAAAAACTGCTTAGAGCATGAAAAGTGCTCATTTCAGATAGAGGTCAAATTCGAAAAACAAACACATATTCATGTTCCCCATCCTACCCGAAGAACAAAAAACCATAACGTTTGCAGATCTCATGTTTCCTTGCGGAGATAGCCCATGTTATATCTTGCATTTGTTAGGAAAAACTGCTTATAGTATGAAAAGTGCCCATTGCAGAAAGAGCTCAAATTCGAAAAACAATCACATATTCATGTTCCCCATCCTCCCCGAAGACCAAAAAACCATGAGTTGTGCAGATCTGATGTTTCCTTGCGGAGATAGCCAATGTTATATCTTGCATTTGTTAGGAAAAAGTGCTTAGAGCATGAAAAGTGCTCATTTCAGATAGAGCTCAAATTCGAAAAACAAAAACATATTCATGTTCCCCATCCTCCCCGAAGACCAAAAAACAATAACGTTTGCAGATCTCATGTTTCCTTGCGGAGATAGCCCATGTTATATCTTGCATTTGTTAGGAAAAACTGCTTATAGTATGAAAAGTGCCCATTGCAGAAAGAGCTCAAATTCGAAAAAGAAACACATATTCATGTTCCCCATCCTCCCCGAAGACCAAAAAACCATGGGTTGAGCAGATCTGATGTTTCCTTGCGGAGATAGCCAATGTTAAATCTTGCATTTGTTAGGAAAAACTGCTTATAGTATGAAAAGTGCCCATTGCAGAAAGATCTCAAATTCGAAAAACAAACACATATTCATGTTCCCCCTCCTCCCCGAAGACCAAAAAACCATGAGTTGTGCAGATCTGATGTTTCCTTGCGGAGATAGCCAATGTTATATCTTGCATTTGTTAGGAAAAACTGCTTATAGTATGAAAAGTGCCCATTGCAGAAAGAGCTCAAATTCGAAAAACAAACACATATTCATGTTCCCCCTCCTCCCCGAAGACCAAAAAACCATGAGTTGAGCAGATCTGATGTTTCCTTGCGGAGATAGCCCATGTTATATCTTGCATTTGTTAGGAAAAACTGCTTAGAGCATGAAAAGTGCTCATTTCAGATAGAGCTCAAATTCGAAAAACAAACACATATTCATGTTCCCCCTCCTCCCCGAAGACCAAAAAACCATAACGTTTGCAGATCTCATGTTTCCTTGCGGAGATAGCCCATGTTATATCTTGCATTTGTTAGGAAAAACTGCTTAGAGCATGAAAAGTGCTCATTTCAGATAGAGCTCAAATTCGAAAAACAAACACATATTCATGTTCCCCCTCCTCCCCGAAGACCAAAAAACCATAACGTTTGCAGATCTCATGTTTCCTTGCGGAGATAGCCCATGTTATATCTTGCATTTGTTAGGAAAAACTGCTTATAGTATGAAAAGTGCCCATTGCAGAAAGAGCTCAAATTCGAAAAACAAACACATATTCATGTTCCCCCTCCTCCCCGAAGACCAAAAAACCATGAGTTGAGCAGATCTGATGTTTCCTTGCGGAGATTGCCAATGTAATAGCTTGCATTTGTTAGGAAAAACTGCTTATAGTATGAAAAGTGCCCATTGCAGAAAGATCTCAAATTCGAAAAACAAACACATATTCATGTTCCCCATCCTCCCCGAAGACCAAAAAACCATGAGTTGTGCAGATCTGATTTTTCCTTGCAGAGATAGCCAATGTTATATCTTGCATTTGTTAGGAAAAACTGCTTATAGCATGAAAAGTGCCCATTGCAGAAAGAGCTCAAATTCGAAAAACAAACACATATTCATGTTCCCCATCCTCCCCGAAGACCAAAAAACCATGAGTTGTGCAGATCTGATGTTTCCTTGCGGAGATAGCCAATGTTATATCTTGCATTTGTTAGGAAAAACTGCTTAGAGCATGAAAAGTGCTCATTTCAGATAGAGCTCAAATTCGAAAAACAAAAACATATTCATGTTCCCCATCCTCCCCGAAGACCAAAAAACAATAACGTTTGCAGATCTCATGTTTCCTTGCGGAGATAGCCCATGTTATATCTTGCATTTGTTAGGAAAAACTGCTTATAGTATGAAAAGTGCCCATTGCAGAAAGAGCTCAAATTCGAAAAACAAACACATATTCATGTTCCCCCTCCTCCCCGAAGACCAAAAAACCATGAGTTGTGCAGATCTGATGTTTCCTTGCGGAGATAGCCAATGTTATATCTTGCATTTGTTAGGAAAAACTGCTTATAGTATGAAAAGTGCCCATTGCAGAAAGAGCTCAAATTCGAAAAACAAACACATATTCATGTTCCCCCTCCTCCCCGAAGACCAAAAAACCATGAGTTGAGCAGATCTGATGTTTCCTTGCGGAGATTGCCAATGTAATAGCTTGCATTTGTTAGGAAAAACTGCTTATAGTATGAAAAGTGCCCATTGCAGAAAGATCTCAAATTCGAAAAACAAACACATATTCATGTTCCCCATCCTCCCCGAAGACCAAAAAACCATGAGTTGTGCAGATCTGATGTTTCCTTGCGGAAATAGCCAATGTTATATCTTGCATTTGTTAGGAAAAACTGCTTATAGCATGAAAAGTGCCCATTGCAGAAAGAGCTCAAATTCGAAAAACAATCACATATTCATGTTCCCCATCCTCCCCGAAGACCAAAAAACCATGAGTTGTGCAGATCTGATGTTTCCTTGCGGAGATAGCCAATGTTATATCTTGCATTTGTTAGGAAAAACTGCTTAGAGCATGAAAAGTGCTCATTTCAGATAGAGGTCAAATTCGAAAAACAAACACATATTCATGTTCCCCATCCTACCCGAAGAACAAAAAACCATAACGTTTGCAGATCTCATGTTTCCTTGCGGAGATAGCCCATGTTATATCTTGCATTTGTTAGGAAAAACTGCTTATAGTATGAAAAGTGCCCATTGCAGAAAGAGCTCAAATTCGAAAAACAATCACATATTCATGTTCCCCATCCTCCCCGAAGACCAAAAAACCATGAGTTGTGCAGATCTGATGTTTCCTTGCGGAGATAGCCAATGTTATATCTTGCATTTGTTAGGAAAAACTGCTTAGAGCATGAAAAGTGCTCATTTCAGATAGAGCTCAAATTCGAAAAACAAAATCATATTCATGTTCCCCATCCTCCCCGAAGACCAAAAAACAATAACGTTTGCAGATCTCATGTTTCCTTGCGGAGATAGCCCATGTTATATCTTGCATTTGTTAGGAAAAACTGCTTATAGTATGAAAAGTGCCCATTGCAGAAAGAGCTCAAATTCGAAAAAGAAACACATATTCATGTTCCCCATCCTCCCCGAAGACCAAAAAACCATGGGTTGAGCAGATCTGATGTTTCCTTGCGGAGATAGCCAATGTTAAATCTTGCATTTGTTAGGAAAAACTGCTTATAGTATGAAAAGTGCCCACTGCAGAAAGATCTCAAATTCGAAAAACAAACACATATTCATGTTCCCCCTCCTCCCCGAAGACCAAAAAACCATGAGTTGTGCAGATCTGATGTTTCCTTGCGGAGATAGCCAATGTTATATCTTGCATTTGTTAGGAAAAACTGCTTATAGCATGAAAAGTGCCCATTGCAGAAAGAGCTCAAATTCGAAAAACAAACACATATTCATGTTCCCCCTCCTCCCCGAAGACCAAAAAACCATGAGTTGAGCAGATCTGATGTTTCCTTGCGGAGATAGCCCATGTTATATCTTGCATTTGTTAGGAAAAACTGCTTAGAGCATGAAAAGTGCTCATTTCAGATAGAGCTCAAATTCGAAAAACAAACACATATTCATGTTCCCCCTCCTCCCCGAAGACCAAAAAACCATAACGTTTGCAGATCTCATGTTTCCTTGCGGAGATAGCCCATGTTATATCTTGCATTTGTTAGGAAAAACTGCTTAGAGCATGAAAAGTGCTCATTTCAGATAGAGCTCAAATTCGAAAAACAAACACATATTCATGTTCCCCCTCCTCCCCGAAGACCAAAAAACCATAACGTTTGCAGATCTCATGTTTCCTTGCGGAGATAGCCCATGTTATATCTTGCATTTGTTAGGAAAAACTGCTTATAGTATGAAAAGTGCCCATTGCAGAAAGAGCTCAAATTCGAAAAACAAACACATATTCATGTTCCCCCTCCTCCCCGAAGACCAAAAAACCATGAGTTGAGCAGATCTGATGTTTCCTTGCGGAGATTGCCAATGTAATAGCTTGCATTTGTTAGGAAAAACTGCTTATAGTATGAAAAGTGCCCATTGCAGAAAGATCTCAAATTCGAAAAACAAACACATATTCATGTTCCCCATCCTCCCCGAAGACCAAAAAACCATGAGTTGTGCAGATCTGATTTTTCCTTGCAGAGATAGCCAATGTTATATCTTGCATTTGTTAGGAAAAACTGCTTATAGCATGAAAAGTGCCCATTGCAGAAAGAGCTCAAATTCGAAAAACAAACACATATTCATGTTCCCCATCCTCCCCGAAGACCAAAAAACCATGAGTTGTGCAGATCTGATGTTTCCTTGCGGAGATAGCCCATGTTATATCTTGCATTTGTTAGGAAAAACTGCTTATAGTATGAAAAGTGCCCATTGCAGAAAGAGCTCAAATTCGAAAAAGAAACACATATTCATGTTCCCCATCCTCCCCGAAGACCAAAAAACCATGGGTTGAGCAGATCTGATGTTTCCTTGCGGAGATAGCCAATGTTAAATCTTGCATTTGTTAGGAAAAACTGCTTATAGTATGAAAAGTGCCCATTGCAGAAAGATCTCAAATTCGAAAAACAAACACATATTCATGTTCCCCCTCCTCCCCGAAGACCAAAAAACCATGAGTTGTGCAGATCTGATGTTTCCTTGCGGAGATAGCCAATGTTATATCTTGCATTTGTTAGGAAAAACTGCTTATAGCATGAAAAGTGCCCATTGCAGAAAGAGCTCAAATTCGAAAAACAAACACATATTCATGTTCCCCCTCCTCCCCGAAGACCAAAAAACCATGAGTTGAGCAGATCTGATGTTTCCTTGCGGAGATAGCCCATGTTATATCTTGCATTTGTTAGGAAAAACTGCTTAGAGCATGAAAAGTGCTCATTTCAGATAGAGCTCAAATTCGAAAAACAAACACATATTCATGTTCCCCCTCCTCCCCGAAGACCAAAAAACCATAACGTTTGCAGATCTCATGTTTCCTTGCGGAGATAGCCCATGTTATATCTTGCATTTGTTAGGAAAAACTGCTTAGAGCATGAAAAGTGCTCATTTCAGATAGAGCTCAAATTCGAAAAACAAACACATATTCATGTTCCCCCTCCTCCCCGAAGACCAAAAAACCATAACGTTTGCAGATCTCATGTTTCCTTGCGGAGATAGCCCATGTTATATCTTGCATTTGTTAGGAAAAACTGCTTATAGTATGAAAAGTGCCCATTGCAGAAAGAGCTCAAATTCGAAAAACAAACACATATTCATGTTCCCCCTCCTCCCCGAAGACCAAAAAACCATGAGTTGAGCAGATCTGATGTTTCCTTGCGGAGATTGCCAATGTAATAGCTTGCATTTGTTAGGAAAAACTGCTTATAGTATGAAAAGTGCCCATTGCAGAAAGATCTCAAATTCGAAAAACAAACACATATTCATGTTCCCCATCCTCCCCGAAGACCAAAAAACCATGAGTTGTGCAGATCTGATTTTTCCTTGCAGAGATAGCCAATGTTATATCTTGCATTTGTTAGGAAAAACTGCTTATAGCATGAAAAGTGCCCATTGCAGAAAGAGCTCAAATTCGAAAAACAAACACATATTCATGTTCCCCATCCTCCCCGAAGACCAAAAAACCATGAGTTGTGCAGATCTGATGTTTCCTTGCGGAGATAGCCAATGTTATATCTTGCATTTGTTAGGAAAAACTGCTTAGAGCATGAAAAGTGCTCATTTCAGATAGAGCTCAAATTCGAAAAACAAAAACATATTCATGTTCCCCATCCTCCCCGAAGACCAAAAAACAATAACGTTTGCAGATCTCATGTTTCCTTGCGGAGATAGCCCATGTTATATCTTGCATTTGTTAGGAAAAACTGCTTATAGTATGAAAAGTGCCCATTGCAGAAAGAGCTCAAATTCGAAAAAGAAACACATATTCATGTTCCCCATCCTCCCCGAAGACCAAAAAACCATGGGTTGAGCAGATCTGATGTTTCCTTGCGGAGACAGCCAATGTTAAATCTTGCATTTGTTAGGAAAAACTGCTTATAGTATGAAAAGTGCCCATTGCAGAAAGATCTCAAATTCGAAAAACACATATTCATGTTCCCCCTCCTCCCCGAAGACCAAAAAACCATGAGTTGTGCAGATCTGATGTTTCCTTGCGGAGATAGCCAATGTTATATCTTGCATTTGTTAGGAAAAACTGCTTATAGTATGAAAAGTGCCCATTGCAGAAAGAGTTCAAATTCGAAAAACAAACACATATTCATGTTCCCCCTCCTCCCCGAAGACCAAAAAACCATGAGTTGAGCAGATCTGATGTTTCCTTGCGGAGATTGCCAATGTAATAGCTTGCATTTGTTAGGAAAAACTGCTTATAGTATGAAAAGTGCCCATTGCAGAAAGATCTCAAATTCGAAAAACAAACACATATTCATGTTCCCCATCCTCCCCGAAGACCAAAAAACCATGAGTTGTGCAGATCTGATGTTTCCTTGCGGAAATAGCCAATGTTATATCTTGCATTTGTTAGGAAAAACTGCTTATAGCATGAAAAGTGCCCATTGCAGAAAGAGCTCAAATTCGAAAAACAATCACATATTCATGTTCCCCATCCTCCCCGAAGACCAAAAAACCATGAGTTGTGCAGATCTGATGTTTCCTTGCGGAGATAGCCAATGTTATATCTTGCATTTGTTAGGAAAAACTGCTTAGAGCATGAAAAGTGCTCATTTCAGATAGAGGTCAAATTCGAAAAACAAACACATATTCATGTTCCCCATCCTACCCGAAGAACAAAAAACCATAACGTTTGCAGATCTCATGTTTCCTTGCGGAGATAGCCCATGTTATATCTTGCATTTGTTAGGAAAAACTGCTTATAGTATGAAAAGTGCCCATTGCAGAAAGAGCTCAAATTCGAAAAACAATCACATATTCATGTTCCCCATCCTCCCCGAAGACCAAAAAACCATGAGTTGTGCAGATCTGATGTTTCCTTGCGGAGATAGCCAATGTTAAATCTTGCATTTGTTAGGAAAAACTGCTTATAGTATGAAAAGTGCCCATTGCAGAAAGATCTCAAATTCGAAAAACAAACACATATTCATGTTCCCCCTCCTCCCCGAAGACCAAAAAACCATGAGTTGTGCAGATCTGATGTTTCCTTGCGGAGATAGCCAATGTTATATCTTGCATTTGTTAGGAAAAACTGCTTATAGTATGAAAAGTGCCCATTGCAGAAAGAGCTCAAATTCGAAAAACAAACACATATTCATGTTCCCCCTCCTCCCCGAAGACCAAAAAACCATGAGTTGAGCAGATCTGATGTTTCCTTGCGGAGATAGCCCATGTTATATCTTGCATTTGTTAGGAAAAACTGCTTAGAGCATGAAAAGTGCTCATTTCAGATAGAGCTCAAATTCGAAAAACAAACACATATTCATGTTCCCCCTCCTCCCCGAAGACCAAAAAACCATAACGTTTGCAGATCTCATGTTTCCTTGCGGAGATAGCCCATGTTATATCTTGCATTTGTTAGGAAAAACTGCTTAGAGCATGAAAAGTGCTCATTTCAGATAGAGCTCAAATTCGAAAAACAAACACATATTCATGTTCCCCCTCCTCCCCGAAGACCAAAAAACCATAACGTTTGCAGATCTCATGTTTCCTTGCGGAGATAGCCCATGTTATATCTTGCATTTGTTAGGAAAAACTGCTTATAGTATGAAAAGTGCCCATTGCAGAAAGAGCTCAAATTCGAAAAACAAACACATATTCATGTTCCCCCTCCTCCCCGAAGACCAAAAAACCATGAGTTGAGCAGATCTGATGTTTCCTTGCGGAGATTGCCAATGTAATAGCTTGCATTTGTTAGGAAAAACTGCTTATAGTATGAAAAGTGCCCATTGCAGAAAGATCTCAAATTCGAAAAACAAACACATATTCATGTTCCCCATCCTCCCCGAAGACCAAAAAACCATGAGTTGTGCAGATCTGATTTTTCCTTGCAGAGATAGCCAATGTTATATCTTGCATTTGTTAGGAAAAACTGCTTATAGCATGAAAAGTGCCCATTGCAGAAAGAGCTCAAATTCGAAAAACAAACACATATTCATGTTCCCCATCCTCCCCGAAGACCAAAAAACCATGAGTTGTGCAGATCTGATGTTTCCTTGCGGAGATAGCCAATGTTATATCTTGCATTTGTTAGGAAAAACTGCTTAGAGCATGAAAAGTGCTCATTTCAGATAGAGCTCAAATTCGAAAAACAAAAACATATTCATGTTCCCCATCCTCCCCGAAGACCAAAAAACAATAACGTTTGCAGATCTCATGTTTCCTTGCGGAGATAGCCCATGTTATATCTTGCATTTGTTAGGAAAAACTGCTTATAGTATGAAAAGTGCCCATTGCAGAAAGAGCTCAAATTCGAAAAACAAACACATATTCATGTTCCCCCTCCTCCCCGAAGACCAAAAAACCATGAGTTGTGCAGATCTGATGTTTCCTTGCGGAGATAGCCAATGTTATATCTTGCATTTGTTAGGAAAAACTGCTTATAGTATGAAAAGTGCCCATTGCAGAAAGAGCTCAAATTCGAAAAACAAACACATATTCATGTTCCCCCTCCTCCCCGAAGACCAAAAAACCATGAGTTGAGCAGATCTGATGTTTCCTTGCGGAGATTGCCAATGTAATAGCTTGCATTTGTTAGGAAAAACTGCTTATAGTATGAAAAGTGCCCATTGCAGAAAGATCTCAAATTCGAAAAACAAACACATATTCATGTTCCCCATCCTCCCCGAAGACCAAAAAACCATGAGTTGTGCAGATCTGATGTTTCCTTGCGGAAATAGCCAATGTTATATCTTGCATTTGTTAGGAAAAACTGCTTATAGCATGAAAAGTGCCCATTGCAGAAAGAGCTCAAATTCGAAAAACAATCACATATTCATGTTCCCCATCCTCCCCGAAGACCAAAAAACCATGAGTTGTGCAGATCTGATGTTTCCTTGCGGAGATAGCCAATGTTATATCTTGCATTTGTTAGGAAAAACTGCTTAGAGCATGAAAAGTGCTCATTTCAGATAGAGGTCAAATTCGAAAAACAAACACATATTCATGTTCCCCATCCTACCCGAAGAACAAAAAACCATAACGTTTGCAGATCTCATGTTTCCTTGCGGAGATAGCCCATGTTATATCTTGCATTTGTTAGGAAAAACTGCTTATAGTATGAAAAGTGCCCATTGCAGAAAGAGCTCAAATTCGAAAAACAATCACATATTCATGTTCCCCATCCTCCCCGAAGACCAAAAAACCATGAGTTGTGCAGATCTGATGTTTCCTTGCGGAGATAGCCAATGTTATATCTTGCATTTGTTAGGAAAAACTGCTTAGAGCATGAAAAGTGCTCATTTCAGATAGAGCTCAAATTCGAAAAACAAAAACATATTCATGTTCCCCATCCTCCCCGAAGACCAAAAAACAATAACGTTTGCAGATCTCATGTTTCCTTGCGGAGATAGCCCATGTTATATCTTGCATTTGTTAGGAAAAACTGCTTATAGTATGAAAAGTGCCCATTGCAGAAAGAGCTCAAATTCGAAAAAGAAACACATATTCATGTTCCCCATCCTCCCCGAAGACCAAAAAACCATGGGTTGAGCAGATCTGATGTTTCCTTGCGGAGATAGCCAATGTTAAATCTTGCATTTGTTAGGAAAAACTGCTTATAGTATGAAAAGTGCCCATTGCAGAAAGATCTCAAATTCGAAAAACAAACACATATTCATGTTCCCCCTCCTCCCCGAAGACCAAAAAACCATGAGTTGTGCAGATCTGATGTTTCCTTGCGGAGATAGCCAATGTTATATCTTGCATTTGTTAGGAAAAACTGCTTATAGCATGAAAAGTGCCCATTGCAGAAAGAGCTCAAATTCGAAAAACAAACACATATTCATGTTCCCCCTCCTCCCCGAAGACCAAAAAACCATGAGTTGAGCAGATCTGATGTTTCCTTGCGGAGATAGCCCATGTTATATCTTGCATTTGTTAGGAAAAACTGCTTAGAGCATGAAAAGTGCTCATTTCAGATAGAGCTCAAATTCGAAAAACAAACACATATTCATGTTCCCCCTCCTCCCCGAAGACCAAAAAACCATAACGTTTGCAGATCTCATGTTTCCTTGCGGAGATAGCCCATGTTATATCTTGCATTTGTTAGGAAAAACTGCTTAGAGCATGAAAAGTGCTCATTTCAGATAGAGCTCAAATTCGAAAAACAAACACATATTCATGTTCCCCCTCCTCCCCGAAGACCAAAAAACCATAACGTTTGCAGATCTCATGTTTCCTTGCGGAGATAGCCCATGTTATATCTTGCATTTGTTAGGAAAAACTGCTTATAGTATGAAAAGTGCCCATTGCAGAAAGAGCTCAAATTCGAAAAACAAACACATATTCATGTTCCCCCTCCTCCCCGAAGACCAAAAAACCATGAGTTGAGCAGATCTGATGTTTCCTTGCGGAGATTGCCAATGTAATAGCTTGCATTTGTTAGGAAAAACTGCTTATAGTATGAAAAGTGCCCATTGCAGAAAGATCTCAAATTCGAAAAACAAACACATATTCATGTTCCCCATCCTCCCCGAAGACCAAAAAACCATGAGTTGTGCAGATCTGATTTTTCCTTGCAGAGATAGCCAATGTTATATCTTGCATTTGTTAGGAAAAACTGCTTATAGCATGAAAAGTGCCCATTGCAGAAAGAGCTCAAATTCGAAAAACAAACACATATTCATGTTCCCCATCCTCCCCGAAGACCAAAAAACCATGAGTTGTGCAGATCTGATGTTTCCTTGCGGAGATAGCCAATGTTATATCTTGCATTTGTTAGGAAAAACTGCTTAGAGCATGAAAAGTGCTCATTTCAGATAGAGCTCAAATTCGAAAAACAAAAACATATTCATGTTCCCCATCCTCCCCGAAGACCAAAAAACAATAACGTTTGCAGATCTCATGTTTCCTTGCGGAGATAGCCCATGTTATATCTTGCATTTGTTAGGAAAAACTGCTTATAGTATGAAAAGTGCCCATTGCAGAAAGAGCTCAAATTCGAAAAAGAAACACATATTCATGTTCCCCATCCTCCCCGAAGACCAAAAAACCATGGGTTGAGCAGATCTGATGTTTCCTTGCGGAGATAGCCAATGTTAAATCTTGCATTTGTTAGGAAAAACTGCTTATAGTATGAAAAGTGCCCATTGCAGAAAGATCTCAAATTCGAAAAACAAACACATATTCATGTTCCCCCTCCTCCCCGAAGACCAAAAAACCATGAGTTGTGCAGATCTGATGTTTCCTTGCGGAGATAGCCAATGTTATATCTTGCATTTGTTAGGAAAAACTGCTTATAGCATGAAAAGTGCCCATTGCAGAAAGAGCTCAAATTCGAAAAACAAACACATATTCATGTTCCCCCTCCTCCCCGAAGACCAAAAAACCATGAGTTGAGCAGATCTGATGTTTCCTTGCGGAGATAGCCCATGTTATATCTTGCATTTGTTAGGAAAAACTGCTTAGAGCATGAAAAGTGCTCATTTCAGATAGAGCTCAAATTCGAAAAACAAACACATATTCATGTTCCCCCTCCTCCCCGAAGACCAAAAAACCATAACGTTTGCAGATCTCATGTTTCCTTGCGGAGATAGCCCATGTTATATCTTGCATTTGTTAGGAAAAACTGCTTAGAGCATGAAAAGTGCTCATTTCAGATAGAGCTCAAATTCGAAAAACAAACACATATTCATGTTCCCCCTCCTCCCCGAAGACCAAAAAACCATAACGTTTGCAGATCTCATGTTTCCTTGCGGAGATAGCCCATGTTATATCTTGCATTTGTTAGGAAAAACTGCTTATAGTATGAAAAGTGCCCATTGCAGAAAGAGCTCAAATTCGAAAAACAAACACATATTCATGTTCCCCCTCCTCCCCGAAGACCAAAAAACCATGAGTTGAGCAGATCTGATGTTTCCTTGCGGAGATTGCCAATGTAATAGCTTGCATTTGTTAGGAAAAACTGCTTATAGTATGAAAAGTGCCCATTGCAGAAAGATCTCAAATTCGAAAAACAAACACATATTCATGTTCCCCATCCTCCCCGAAGACCAAAAAACCATGAGTTGTGCAGATCTGATTTTTCCTTGCAGAGATAGCCAATGTTATATCTTGCATTTGTTAGGAAAAACTGCTTATAGCATGAAAAGTGCCCATTGCAGAAAGAGCTCAAATTCGAAAAACAAACACATATTCATGTTCCCCATCCTCCCCGAAGACCAAAAAACCATGAGTTGTGCAGATCTGATGTTTCCTTGCGGAGATAGCCAATGTTATATCTTGCATTTGTTAGGAAAAACTGCTTAGAGCATGAAAAGTGCTCATTTCAGATAGAGCTCAAATTCGAAAAACAAAAACATATTCATGTTCCCCATCCTCCCCGAAGACCAAAAAACAATAACGTTTGCAGATCTCATGTTTCCTTGCGGAGATAGCCCATGTTATATCTTGCATTTGTTAGGAAAAACTGCTTATAGTATGAAAAGTGCCCATTGCAGAAAGAGCTCAAATTCGAAAAAGAAACACATATTCATGTTCCCCATCCTCCCCGAAGACCAAAAAACCATGGGTTGAGCAGATCTGATGTTTCCTTGCGGAGACAGCCAATGTTAAATCTTGCATTTGTTAGGAAAAACTGCTTATAGTATGAAAAGTGCCCATTGCAGAAAGATCTCAAATTCGAAAAACACATATTCATGTTCCCCCTCCTCCCCGAAGACCAAAAAACCATGAGTTGTGCAGATCTGATGTTTCCTTGCGGAGATAGCCAATGTTATATCTTGCATTTGTTAGGAAAAACTGCTTATAGTATGAAAAGTGCCCATTGCAGAAAGAGCTCAAATTCGAAAAACAAACACATATTCATGTTCCCCCTCCTCCCCGAAGACCAAAAAACCATGAGTTGAGCAGATCTGATGTTTCCTTGCGGAGATTGCCAATGTAATAGCTTGCATTTGTTAGGAAAAACTGCTTATAGTATGAAAAGTGCCCATTGCAGAAAGATCTCAAATTCGAAAAACAAACACATATTCATGTTCCCCATCCTCCCCGAAGACCAAAAAACCATGAGTTGTGCAGATCTGATGTTTCCTTGCGGAAATAGCCAATGTTATATCTTGCATTTGTTAGGAAAAACTGCTTATAGCATGAAAAGTGCCCATTGCAGAAAGAGCTCAAATTCGAAAAACAATCACATATTCATGTTCCCCATCCTCCCCGAAGACCAAAAAACCATGAGTTGTGCAGATCTGATGTTTCCTTGCGGAGATAGCCAATGTTATATCTTGCATTTGTTAGGAAAAACTGCTTAGAGCATGAAAAGTGCTCATTTCAGATAGAGGTCAAATTCGAAAAACAAACACATATTCATGTTCCCCATCCTACCCGAAGAACAAAAAACCATAACGTTTGCAGATCTCATGTTTCCTTGCGGAGATAGCCCATGTTATATCTTGCATTTGTTAGGAAAAACTGCTTATAGTATGAAAAGTGCCCATTGCAGAAAGAGCTCAAATTCGAAAAACAATCACATATTCATGTTCCCCATCCTCCCCGAAGACCAAAAAACCATGAGTTGTGCAGATCTGATGTTTCCTTGCGGAGATAGCCAATGTTATATCTTGCATTTGTTAGGAAAAACTGCTTAGAGCATGAAAAGTGCTCATTTCAGATAGAGCTCAAATTCGAAAAACAAAAACATATTCATGTTCCCCATCCTCCCCGAAGACCAAAAAACAATAACGTTTGCAGATCTCATGTTTCCTTGCGGAGATAGCCCATGTTATATCTTGCATTTGTTAGGAAAAACTGCTTATAGTATGAAAAGTGCCCATTGCAGAAAGAGCTCAAATTCGAAAAAGAAACACATATTCATGTTCCCCATCCTCCCCGAAGACCAAAAAACCATGGGTTGAGCAGATCTGATGTTTCCTTGCGGAGATAGCCAATGTTAAATCTTGCATTTGTTAGGAAAAACTGCTTATAGTATGAAAAGTGCCCATTGCAGAAAGATCTCAAATTCGAAAAACAAACACATATTCATGTTCCCCCTCCTCCCCGAAGACCAAAAAACCATGAGTTGTGCAGATCTGATGTTTCCTTGCGGAGATAGCCAATGTTATATCTTGCATTTGTTAGGAAAAACTGCTTATAGCATGAAAAGTGCCCATTGCAGAAAGAGCTCAAATTCGAAAAACAAACACATATTCATGTTCCCCATCCTCCCCGAAGACCAAAAACCCATGAGTTGTGCAGATCTGATGTTTCCTTGCGGAGATAGCCAATGTTATATCTTGCATTTGTTAGGAAAAACTGCTTAGAGCATGAAAAGTGCTCATTTCAGATAGAGGTCAAATTCGAAAAACAAACACATATTCATGTTCCCCATCCTCCCCGAAGACCAAAAAACAATAACGTTTGCAGATCTCATGTTTCCTTGCGGAGATAGCCCATGTTATATCTTGCATTTGTTAGGAAAAACTGCTTATAGTATGAAAAGTGCCCATTGCAGAAAGAGCTCAAATTCGAAAAACAATCACATATTCATGTTCCCCATCCTCCCCGAAGACCAAAAAACCATGAGTTGTGCAGATCTGATGTTTCCTTGCGGAGATAGCCAATGTTATATCTTGCATTTGTTAGGAAAAACTGCTTAGAGCATGAAAAGTGCTCATTTCAGATAGAGCTCAAATTCGAAAAACAAAAACATATTCATGTTCCCCATCCTCCCCGAAGACCAAAAAACAATAACGTTTGCAGATCTCATGTTTCCTTGCGGAGATAGCCCATGTTATATCTTGCATTTGTTAGGAAAAACTGCTTATAGTATGAAAAGTGCCCATTGCAGAAAGAGCTCAAATTCGAAAAAGAAACACATATTCATGTTCCCCATCCTCCCCGAAGACCAAAAAACCATGGGTTGAGCAGATCTGATGTTTCCTTGCGGAGATAGCCAATGTTAAATCTTGCATTTGTTAGGAAAAACTGCTTATAGTATGAAAAGTGCCCATTGCAGAAAGATCTCAAATTCGAAAAACAAACACATATTCATGTTCCCCCTCCTCCCCGAAGACCAAAAAACCATGAGTTGTGCAGATCTGATGTTTCCTTGCGGAGATAGCCAATGTTATATCTTGCATTTGTTAGGAAAAACTGCTTATAGCATGAAAAGTGCCCATTGCAGAAAGAGCTCAAATTCGAAAAACAAACACATATTCATGTTCCCCCTCCTCCCCGAAGACCAAAAAACCATGAGTTGAGCAGATCTGATGTTTCCTTGCGGAGATAGCCCATGTTATATCTTGCATTTGTTAGGAAAAACTGCTTAGAGCATGAAAAGTGCTCATTTCAGATAGAGCTCAAATTCGAAAAACAAACACATATTCATGTTCCCCCTCCTCCCCGAAGACCAAAAAACCATAACGTTTGCAGATCTCATGTTTCCTTGCGGAGATAGCCCATGTTATATCTTGCATTTGTTAGGAAAAACTGCTTAGAGCATGAAAAGTGCTCATTTCAGATAGAGCTCAAATTCAAAAAACAAACACATATTCATGTTCCCCCTCCTCCCCGAAGACCAAAAAACCATAACGTTTGCAGATCTCATGTTTCCTTGCGGAGATAGCCCATGTTATATCTTGCATTTGTTAGGAAAAACTGCTTATAGTATGAAAAGTGCCCATTGCAGAAAGAGCTCAAATTCGAAAAACAAACACATATTCATGTTCCCCCTCCTCCCCGAAGACCAAAAAACCATGAGTTGAGCAGATCTGATGTTTCCTTGCGGAGATTGCCAATGTAATAGCTTGCATTTGTTAGGAAAAACTGCTTATAGTATGAAAAGTGCCCATTGCAGAAAGATCTCAAATTCGAAAAACAAACACATATTCATGTTCCCCATCCTCCCCGAAGACCAAAAAACCATGAGTTGTGCAGATCTGATTTTTCCTTGCAGAGATAGCCAATGTTATATCTTGCATTTGTTAGGAAAAACTGCTTATAGCATGAAAAGTGCCCATTGCAGAAAGAGCTCAAATTCGAAAAACAAACACATATTCATGTTCCCCATCCTCCCCGAAGACCAAAAAACCATGAGTTGTGCAGATCTGATGTTTCCTTGCGGAGATAGCCAATGTTATATCTTGCATTTGTTAGGAAAAACTGCTTAGAGCATGAAAAGTGCTCATTTCAGATAGAGCTCAAATTCGAAAAACAAAAACATATTCATGTTCCCCATCCTCCCCGAAGACCAAAAAACAATAACGTTTGCAGATCTCATGTTTCCTTGCGGAGATAGCCCATGTTATATCTTGCATTTGTTAGGAAAAACTGCTTATAGTATGAAAAGTGCCCATTGCAGAAAGAGCTCAAATTCGAAAAAGAAACACATATTCATGTTCCCCATCCTCCCCGAAGACCAAAAAACCATGGGTTGAGCAGATCTGATGTTTCCTTGCGGAGACAGCCAATGTTAAATCTTGCATTTGTTAGGAAAAACTGCTTATAGTATGAAAAGTGCCCATTGCAGAAAGATCTCAAATTCGAAAAACACATATTCATGTTCCCCCTCCTCCCCGAAGACCAAAAAACCATGAGTTGTGCAGATCTGATGTTTCCTTGCGGAGATAGCCAATGTTATATCTTGCATTTGTTAGGAAAAACTGCTTATAGTATGAAAAGTGCCCATTGCAGAAAGAGCTCAAATTCGAAAAAGAAACACATATTCATGTTCCCCATCCTCCCCGAAGACCAAAAAACCATGGGTTGAGCAGATCTGATGTTTCCTTGCGGAGATAGCCAATGTTAAATCTTGCATTTGTTAGGAAAAACTGCTTATAGTATGAAAAGTGCCCATTGCAGAAAGATCTCAAATTCGAAAAACAAACACATATTCATGTTCCCCCTCCTCCCCGAAGACCAAAAAACCATGAGTTGTGCAGATCTGATGTTTCCTTGCGGAGATAGCCAATGTTATATCTTGCATTTGTTAGGAAAAACTGCTTATAGCATGAAAAGTGCCCATTGCAGAAAGAGCTCAAATTCGAAAAACAAACACATATTCATGTTCCCCATCCTCCCCGAAGACCAAAAACCCATGAGTTGTGCAGATCTGATGTTTCCTTGCGGAGATAGCCAATGTTATATCTTGCATTTGTTAGGAAAAACTGCTTAGAGCATGAAAAGTGCTCATTTCAGATAGAGGTCAAATTCGAAAAACAAACACATATTCATGTTCCCCATCCTCCCCGAAGACCAAAAAACAATAACGTTTGCAGATCTCATGTTTCCTTGCGGAGATAGCCCATGTTATATCTTGCATTTGTTAGGAAAAACTGCTTATAGTATGAAAAGTGCCCATTGCAGAAAGAGCTCAAATTCGAAAAAGAAACACATATTCATGTTCCCCATCCTCCCCGAAGACCAAAAAACCATGGGTTGAGCAGATCTGATGTTTCCTTGCGGAGATAGCCAATGTTAAATCTTGCATTTGTTAGGAAAAACTGCTTATAGTATGAAAAGTGCCCATTGCAGAAAGATCTCAAATTCGAAAAACAAACACATATTCATGTTCCCCCTCCTCCCCGAAGACCAAAAAACCATGAGTTGTGCAGATCTGATGTTTCCTTGCGGAGATAGCCAATGTTATATCTTGCATTTGTTAGGAAAAACTGCTTATAGTATGAAAAGTGCCCATTGCAGAAAGAGCTCAAATTCGAAAAACAAACACATATTCATGTTCCCCATCCTCCCCGAAGACCAAAAAACCATGAGTTGTGCAGATCTGATGTTTCCTTGCGGAGATAGCCAATGTTATATCTTGCATTTGTTAGGAAAAACTGCTTAGAGCATGAAAAGTGCTCATTTCAGAAAGAGCTCAAATTCGAAAAACAAACACATATTCATGTTCCCCCTCCTCCCCGAAAACCAAAAAACCATGAGTTGAGCAGATCTGATGTTTCCTTGCGGAGATTGCCAATGTTATAGCTTGCATTTGTTAGGAAAAACTGCTTATAGTATGAAAAGTGCCCATTGCAGAAAGATCTCAAATTCGAAAAACAAACACATATTCATGTTCCCCATCCTCCCCGAAGACCAAAAAACCATGAGTTGTGCAGATCTGATGTTTCCTTGCGGAGATAGCCAATGTTATATCTTGCATTTGTTAGGAAAAACTGCTTATAGCATGAAAAGTGCCCATTGCAGAAAGAGCTCAAATTCGAAAAACAAACACATATTCATGTTCCCCATCCTCCCCGAAGACCAAAAACCCATGAGTTGTGCAGATCTGATGTTTCCTTGCGGAGATAGCCAATGTTATATCTTGCATTTGTTAGGAAAAACTGCTTAGAGCATGAAAAGTGCTCATTTCAGATAGAGGTCAAATTCGAAAAACAAACACATATTCATGTTCCCCATCCTCCCCGAAGAACAAAAATCCATAACGTTTGCAGATCTCATGTTTCCTTGCGGAGATAGCCCATGTTATATCTTGCATTTGTTAGGAAAAACTGCTTATAGTATGAAAAGTGCCCATTGCAGAAAGAGCTCAAATTCGAAAAACAATCACATATTCATGTTCCCCATCCTCCCCGAAGACCAAAAAACCATGGGTTGAGCAGATCTGATGTTTCCTTGCGGAGATAGCCAATGTTAAATCTTGCATTTGTTAGGAAAAAGTGCTTATAGCATGAAAAGTGCTCATTGCAGAAAGAGCTCAAATTCGAAAAACAAAAACATATTCATGTTCCCCATCCTCCCCGAAGACCAAAAAACCATAACGTTTGCAGATCTCATGTTTCCTTGCGTAGATATCCCATGTTATATCATGCATTTGTTAGGAAAAACTGCTTATAGTATGAAAAGTGCCCATTGCAGAAAGAGCTCAAATTCGAAAAACAATCACATATTCATGTTCCCCCTCCTCCCCGAAGACCAAAAAACCATGAGTTGAGAAGATCTGATGTTTCCTTGCGGAGATTGCCAATGTAATAGCTTGCATTTGTTAGGAAAAACTGCTTATAGTATGAAAAGTGCCCATTGCAGAAAGATCTCAAATTCGAAAAACAAACACATATTCATGTTCCCCATCCTCCCCGAAGACCAAAAAACCATGAGTTGTGCAGATCTGATGTTTCCTTGCGGAGATAGCCAATGTTATATCTTGCATTTGTTAGGAAAAACTGCTTATAGCATGAAAAGTGCCCATTGCAGAAAGAGCTCAAATTCGAAAAACAAACACATATTCATGTTCCCCATCCTCCCCGAAGACCAAAAACCCATGAGTTGTGCAGATCTGATGTTTCCTTGCGGAGATAGCCAATGTTATATCTTGCATTTGTTAGGAAAAACTGCTTAGAGCATGAAAAGTGCTCATTTCAGATAGAGGTCAAATTCGAAAAACAAACACATATTCATGTTCCCCATCCTCCCCGAAGACCAAAAAACAATAACGTTTGCAGATCTCATGTTTCCTTGCGGAGATAGCCCATGTTATATCTTGCATTTGTTAGGAAAAACTGCTTATAGTATGAAAAGTGCCCATTGCAGAAAGAGCTCAAATTCGAAAAAGAAACACATATTCATGTTCCCCATCCTCCCCGAAGACCAAAAAACCATGGGTTGAGCAGATCTGATGTTTCCTTGCGGAGATAGCCAATGTTAAATCTTGCATTTGTTAGTAAAAACTGCTTATAGTATGAAAAGTGCCCATTGCAGAAAGATCTCAAATTCGAAAAACAAACACATATTCATGTTCCCCCTCCTCCCCGAAGACCAAAAAACCATGAGTTGTGCAGATCTGATGTTTCCTTGCGGAGATAGCCAATGTTATATCTTGCATTTGTTAGGAAAAACTGCTTATAGTATGAAAAGTGCCCATTGCAGAAAGAGCTCAAATTCGAAAAACAAACACATATTCATGTTCCCCATCCTCCCCGAAGACCAAAAAACCATGAGTTGTGCAGATCTGATGTTTCCTTGCGGAGATAGCCAATGTTATATCTTGCATTTGTTAGGAAAAACTGCTTAGAGCATGAAAAGTGCTCATTTCAGAAAGAGCTCAAATTCGAAAAACAAACACATATTCATGTTCCCCCTCCTCCCCGAAAACCAAAAAACCATGAGTTGAGCAGATCTGATGTTTCCTTGCGGAGATTGCCAATGTTATAGCTTGCATTTGTTAGGAAAAACTGCTTATAGTATGAAAAGTGCCCATTGCAGAAAGATCTCAAATTCGAAAAACAAACACATATTCATGTTCCCCATCCTCCCCGAAGACCAAAAAACCATGAGTTGTGCAGATCTGATGTTTCCTTGCGGAGATAGCCAATGTTATATCTTGCATTTGTTAGGAAAAACTGCTTATAGCATGAAAAGTGCCCATTGCAGAAAGAGCTCAAATTCGAAAAACAAACACATATTCATGTTCCCCATCCTCCCCGAAGACCAAAAACCCATGAGTTGTGCAGATCTGATGTTTCCTTGCGGAGATAGCCAATGTTATATCTTGCATTTGTTAGGAAAAACTGCTTAGAGCATGAAAAGTGCTCATTTCAGATAGAGGTCAAATTCGAAAAACAAACACATATTCATGTTCCCCATCCTCCCCGAAGAACAAAAATCCATAACGTTTGCAGATCTCATGTATCCTTGCGGAGATTGCCCATGTTATATCTTGCATTTGTTAGGAAAAACTGCTTATAGTATGAAAAGTGCCCATTGCAGAAAGAGCTCAAATTCGAAAAACAATCACATATTCATGTTCCCCATCCTCCCCGAAGACCAAAAAACCATGAGTTGTGCAGATCTGATGTTTCCTTGCGGAGATAGCCAATGTTAAATCTTGCATTTGTTAGGAAAAACCGCTTATAGTATGAAAAGTGCCCATTGCAGAAAGATCTCAAATTCGAAAAACAAACACATATTCATGTTCCCCCTCCTCCCCGAAGACCAAAAAACCATGAGTTGTGCAGATCTGATGTTTCCTTGCGGAGATAGCCAATGTTATATCTTGCATTTGTTAGGAAAAACAATAACGTTTGCAGATCTCATGTTTCCTTGCGGAGATAGCCCATGTTATATCTTGCATTTGTTAGGAAAAACTGCTTATAGTATGAAAAGTGCCCATTGCAGAAAGAGCTCAAATTCGAAAAAGAAACACATATTCATGTTCCCCATCCTCCCCGAAGACCAAAAAACCATGGGTTGAGCAGATCTGATGTTTCCTTGCGGAGATAGCCAATGTTAAATCTTGCATTTGTTAGGAAAAACTGCTTATAGTATGAAAAGTGCCCATTGCAGAAAGATCTCAAATTCGAAAAACAAACACATATTCATGTTCCCCCTCCTCCCCGAAGACCAAAAAACCATGAGTTGTGCAGATCTGATGTTTCCTTGCGGAGATAGCCCATGTTATATCTTGCATTTGTTAGGAAAAACTGCTTATAGTATGAAAAGTGCCCATTGCAGAAAGAGCTCAAATTCGAAAAACAAAAACATATTCATGTTCCCCATCCTCCCCGAAGACCAAAAAACCATGAGTTGTGCAGATCTGATGTTTCCTTGCGGAGATAGCCAATGTTATATCTTGCATTTGTTAGGAAAAACTGCTTAGAGCATGAAAAGTGCTCATTTCAGATAGAGGTCAAATTCGAAAAACAAACACATATTCATGTTCCCCATCCTCCCCGAAGAACAAAAAAACATAACTTTTGCAGATCTCATGTTTCCTTGCGGAGATAGCCCATGTTATATCTTGCATTTGTTAGGAAAAACTGCTTATAGCATGAAAAGTGCCCATTTCAGATAGAGGTCAAATTCGAAAAACAAACACATTTTCATGTTCCCCCGCCTCCCCGAAGAACAAAAAACCATGAGTTGTGCAGATCTGATGTTTCCTTGCGGAGATAGCCAATGTTATATCTTGCATTTGTTAGGAAAAAGTGCTTATAGCATGAAAAGTGCTCATTGCAGAAAGAGCTCAAATTCGAAAAACAAAAACATATTCATGTTCCCCATCCTCCCCGAAGACCAAAAAACCATAACGTTTGCAGATCTCATGTTTCCTTGCGTAGATATCCCATGTTATATCATGCATTTGTTAGGAAAAACTGCTTATAGTATGAAAAGTGCCCATTGCAGAAAGAGCTCAAATTCGAAAAACAATCAGATATTCATGTTCCCCCTCCTCCCCGAAGACCAAAAAACCATGAGTTGAGAAGATCTGATGTTTCCTTGCGGAGATTGCCAATGTAATAGCTTGCATTTGTTAGGAAAAATTGCTTATAGTATGAAAAGTGCCCATTGCAGAAAGATCTCAAATTCGAAAAACAAACACATATTCATGTTCCCCATCCTCCCCGAAGACCAAAAAACCATGAGTTGTGCAGATCTGATGTTTCCTTGCGGAGATAGCCAATGTTATATCTTGCATTTGTTAGGAAAAACTGCTTATAGCATGAAAAGTGCCCATTGCAGAAAGAGCTCAAATTCGAAAAACAAACACATATTCATGTTCCCCATCCTCCCCGAAGACCAAAAACCCATGAGTTGTGCAGATCTGATGTTTCCTTGCGGAGATAGCCAATGTTATATCTTGCATTTGTTAGGAAAAACTGCTTAGAGCATGAAAAGTGCTCATTTCAGATAGAGGTCAAATTCGAAAAACAAACACATATTCATGTTCCCCATCCTCCCCGAAGACCAAAAAACAATAACGTTTGCAGATCTCATGTTTCCTTGCGGAGAAAGCCCATGTTATATCTTGCATTTGTTAGGAAAAACTGCTTATAGTATGAAAAGTGCCCATTGCAGAAAGAGCTCAAATTCGAAAAAGAAACACATATTCATGTTCCCCATCCTCCCCGAAGACCAAAAAACCATGGGTTGAGCAGATCTGATGTTTCCTTGCGGAGATAGCCAATGTTAAATCTTGCATTTGTTAGGAAAAACTGCTTATAGTATGAAAAGTGCCCATTGCAGAAAGATCTCAAATTCGAAAAACAAACACATATTCATGTTCCCCCTCCTCCCCGAAGACCAAAAAACCATGAGTTGTGCAGATCTGATGTTTCCTTGCGGAGATTGCCAATGTAATAGCTTGCATTTGTTAGGAAAAACTGCTTATAGTATGAAAAGTGCCCATTGCAGAAAGAGCTCAAATTCGAAAAACAAACACATATTCATGTTCCCCATCCTCCCCGAAGACCAAAAAACCATGAGTTGTGCAGATCTGATGTTTCCTTGCGGAGATAGCCAATGTTATATCTTGCATTTGTTAGGAAAAACTGCTTAGAGCATGAAAAGTGCTCATTTCAGAAAGAGCTCAAATTCGAAAAACAAACACATATTCATGTTCCCCCTCCTCCCCGAAAACCAAAAAACCATGAGTTGAGCAGATCTGATGTTTCCTTGCGGAGATTGCCAATGTAATAGCTTGCATTTGTTAGGAAAAACTGCTTATAGTATGAAAAGTGCCCATTGCAGAAAGAGCTCAAATTCGAAAAACAAACACATATTCATGTTCCCCATCCTCCCCGAAGACCAAAAAACCATGAGTTGTGCAGATCTGATGTTTCCTTGCGGAGATAGCCAATGTTATATCTTGCATTTGTTAGGAAAAACTGCTTAGAGCATGAAAAGTGCTCATTTCAGAAAGAGCTCAAATTCGAAAAACAAACACATATTCATGTTCCCCCTCCTCCCCGAAAACCAAAAAACCATGAGTTGAGCAGATCTGATGTTTCCTTGCGGAGATTGCCAATGTTATATCTTGCATTTGTTAGGAAAAACTGCTTATAGTATGAAAAGTGCCCATTGCAGAAAGAGCTCAAATTCGAAAAAGAAACACATATTCATGTTCCCCATCCTCCCCGAAGACCAAAAAACCATGGGTTGAGCAGATCTGATGTTTCCTTGCGGAGATAGCCAATGTTAAATCTTGCATTTGTTAGGAAAAACTGCTTATAGTATGAAAAGTGCCCATTGCAGAAAGATCTCAAATTCGAAAAACAAACACATATTCATGTTCCCCCTCCTCCCCGAAGACCAAAAAACCATGAGTTGTGCAGATCTGATGTTTCCTTGCGGAGATTGCCAATGTAATAGCTTGCATTTGTTAGGAAAAACTGCTTATAGTATGAAAAGTGCCCATTGCAGAAAGAGCTCAAATTCGAAAAACAAACACATATTCATGTTCCCCATCCTCCCCGAAGACCAAAAAACCATGAGTTGTGCAGATCTGATGTTTCCTTGCGGAGATAGCCAATGTTATATCTTGCATTTGTTAGGAAAAACTGCTTAGAGCATGAAAAGTGCTCATTTCAGAAAGAGCTCAAATTCGAAAAACAAACACATATTCATGTTCCCCCTCCTCCCCGAAAACCAAAAAACCATGAGTTGAGCAGATCTGATGTTTCCTTGCGGAGATTGCCAATGTTATAGCTTGCATTTGTTAGGAAAAACTGCTTATAGTATGAAAAGTGCCCATTGCAGAAAGATCTCAAATTCGAAAAACAAACACATATTCATGTTCCCCATCCTCCCCGAAGACCAAAAAACCATGAGTTGTGCAGATCTGATGTTTCCTTGCGGAGATAGCCAATGTTATATCTTGCATTTGTTAGGAAAAACTGCTTATAGCATGAAAAGTGCCCATTGCAGAAAGAGCTCAAATTCGAAAAACAAACACATATTCATGTTCCCCATCCTCCCCGAAGACCAAAAACCCATGAGTTGTGCAGATCTGATGTTTCCTTGCGGAGATAGCCAATGTTATATCTTGCATTTGTTAGGAAAAACAGCTTATAGTATGAAATGTGCCCATTGCAGAAAGAGCTCAAATTCGAAAAAGAAACACATATTCATGTTCCCCATCCTCCCCGAAGACCAAAAAACCATGGGTTGAGCAGATCTGATGTTTCCTTGCGGAGATAGCCAATGTTAAATCTTGCATTTGTTAGGAAAAACTGCTTATAGTATGAAAAGTGCCCATTGCAGAAAGATCTCAAATTCGAAAAACAAACACATATTCATGTTCCCCCTCCTCCCCGAAGACCAAAAAACCATGAGTTGTGCAGATCTGATGTTTCCTTGCGGAGATAGCCAATGTTATATCTTGCATTTGTTAGGAAAAACTGCTTATAGTATGAAAAGTGCCCATTGCAGAAAGAGCTCAAATTCGAAAAACAAACACATATTCATGTTCCCCCTCCTCCCCGAAAACCAAAAAACCATGAGTTGAGCAGATCTGATGTTTCCTTGCGGAGATTGCCAATGTAATAGCTTGCATTTGTTAGGAAAAACTGCTTATAGTATGAAAAGTGCCCATTGCAGAAAGATCTCAAATTCGAAAAACAAACACATATTCATGTTCCCCATCCTCCCCGAAGACCAAAAAACCATGAGTTGTGCAGATCTGATGTTTCCTTGCGGAGATAGCCAATGTTATATCTTGCATTTGTTAGGAAAAACTGCTTATAGCATGAAAAGTGCCCATTGCAGAAAGAGCTCAAATTCGAAAAACAAACACATATTCATGTTCCCCATCCTCCCCGAAGACCAAAAAACCATGAGTTGTGCAGATCTGATGTTTCCTTGCGGAGATAGCCAATGTTAAATCTTGCATTTGTTAGGAAAAACCGCTTATAGTATGAAAAGTGCCCATTGCAGAAAGATCTCAAATTCGAAAAACAAACACATATTCATGTTCCCCCTCCTCCCCGAAGACCAAAAAACCATGAGTTGTGCAGATCTGATGTTTCCTTGCGGAGATAGCCAATGTTATATCTTGCATTTGTTAGGAAAAACAATAACGTTTGCAGATCTCATGTTTCCTTGCGGAGATAGCCCATGTTATATCTTGCATTTGTTAGGAAAAACTGCTTATAGTATGAAAAGTGCCCATTGCAGAAAGAGCTCAAATTCGAAAAAGAAACACATATTCATGTTCCCCATCCTCCCCGAAGACCAAAAAACCATGGGTTGAGCAGATCTGATGTTTCCTTGCGGAGATAGCCAATGTTAAATCTTGCATTTGTTAGGAAAAACTGCTTATAGTATGAAAAGTGCCCATTGCAGAAAGATCTCAAATTCGAAAAACAAACACATATTCATGTTCCCCCTCCTCCCCGAAGACCAAAAAACCATGAGTTGTGCAGATCTGATGTTTCCTTGCGGAGATAGCCCATGTTATATCTTGCATTTGTTAGGAAAAACTGCTTATAGTATGAAAAGTGCCCATTGCAGAAAGAGCTCAAATTCGAAAAACAAAAACATATTCATGTTCCCCATCCTCCCCGAAGACCAAAAAACCATGAGTTGTGCAGATCTGATGTTTCCTTGCGGAGATAGCCAATGTTATATCTTGCATTTGTTAGGAAAAACTGCTTAGAGCATGAAAAGTGCTCATTTCAGATAGAGGTCAAATTCGAAAAACAAACACATATTCATGTTCCCCATCCTCCCCGAAGAACAAAAAAACATAACTTTTGCAGATCTCATGTTTCCTTGCGGAGATAGCCCATGTTATATCTTGCATTTGTTAGGAAAAACTGCTTATAGCATGAAAAGTGCCCATTTCAGATAGAGGTCAAATTCGAAAAACAAACACATATTCATGTTCCCCATCCTCCCCGAAGACCAAAAAACAATAACGTTTGCAGATCTCATGTTTCCTTGCGGAGATAGCCCATGTTATATCTTGCATTTGTTAGGAAAAACTGCTTATAGTATGAAAAGTGCCCATTGCAGAAAGATCTCAAATTCGAAAAAGAAACACATATTCATGTTCCCCATCCTCCCCGAAGACCAAAAAACCATGGGTTGAGCAGATCTGATGTTTCCTTGCGGAGATAGCCAATGTTAAATCTTGCATTTGTTAGGAAAAACTGCTTATAGTATGAAAAGTGCCCATTGCAGAAAGATCTCAAATTCGAAAAACAAACACATATTCATGTTCCCCCTCCTCCCCGAAGACCAAAAAACCATGAGTTGTGCAGATCTGATGTTTCCTTGCGGAGATTGCCAATGTAATAGCTTGCATTTGTTAGGAAAAACTGCTTATAGTATGAAAAGTGCCCATTGCAGAAAGAGCTCAAATTCGAAAAACAAACACATATTCATGTTCCCCCTCCTCCCCGAAAACCAAAAAACCATGAGTTGAGCAGATCTGATGTTTCCTTGCGGAGATTGCCAATGTTATAGCTTGCATTTGTTAGGAAAAACTGCTTATAGTATGAAAAGTGCCCATTGCAGAAAGATCTCAAATTCGAAAAACAAACACATATTCATGTTCCCCATCCTCCCCGAAGACCAAAAAACAATAACGTTTGCAGATCTCATGTTTCCTTGCGGAGATAGCCCATGTTATATCTTGCATTTGTTAGGAAAAACTGCTTAGAGCATGAAAAGTGCTCATTTCAGAAAGAGCTCAAATTCGAAAAACAAACACATATTCATGTTCCCCCTCCTCCCCGAAAACCAAAAAACCATGAGTTGAGCAGATCTGATGTTTCCTTGCGGAGATTGCCAATGTTATAGCTTGCATTTGTTAGGAAAAACTGCTTATAGTATGAAAAGTGCCCATTGCAGAAAGATCTCAAATTCGAAAAACAAACACATATTCATGTTCCCCATCCTCCCCGAAGACCAAAAAACAATAACGTTTGCAGATCTCATGTTTCCTTGCGGAGATAGCCCATGTTATATCTTGCATTTGTTAGGAAAAACTGCTTATAGTATGAAAAGTGCCCATTGCAGAAAGAGCTCAAATTCGAAAAAGAAACACATATTCATGTTCCCCATCCTCCCCGAAGACCAAAAAACCATGGGTTGAGCAGATCTGATGTTTCCTTGCGGAGATAGCCAATGTTAAATCTTGCATTTGTTAGGAAAAACTGCTTATAGTATGAAAAGTGCCCATTGCAGAAAGATCTCAAATTCGAAAAACAAACACATATTCATGTTCCCCCTCCTCCCCGAAGACCAAAAAACCATGAGTTGTGCAGATCTGATGTTTCCTTGCGGAGATTGCCAATGTAATAGCTTGCATTTGTTAGGAAAAACTGCTTATAGTATGAAAAGTGCCCATTGCAGAAAGAGCTCAAATTCGAAAAACAAACACATATTCATGTTCCCCCTCCTCCCCGAAGACCAAAAAACCATGAGTTGTGCAGATCTGATGTTTCCTTGCGGAGATAGCCAATGTTATATCTTGCATTTGTTAGGAAAAACTGCTTATAGTATGAAAAGTGCCCATTGCAGAAAGAGCTCAAATTCGAAAAACAAACACATATTCATGTTCCCCCTCCTCCCCGAAAACCAAAAAACCATGAGTTGAGCAGATCTGATGTTTCCTTGCGGAGATTGCCAATGTAATAGCTTGCATTTGTTAGGAAAAACTGCTTATAGTATGAAAAGTGCCCATTGCAGAAAGATCTCAAATTCGAAAAACAAACACATATTCATGTTCCCCATCCTCCCCGAAGACCAAAAAACCATGAGTTGTGCAGATCTGATGTTTCCTTGCGGAGATAGCCAATGTTATATCTTGCATTTGTTAGGAAAAACTGCTTATAGCATGAAAAGTGCCCATTGCAGAAAGAGCTCAAATTCGAAAAACAAACACATATTCATGTTCCCCATCCTCCCCGAAGACCAAAAAACCATGAGTTGTGCAGATCTGATGTTTCCTTGCGGAGATAGCCAATGTTAAATCTTGCATTTGTTAGGAAAAACCGCTTATAGTATGAAAAGTGCCCATTGCAGAAAGATCTCAAATTCGAAAAACAAACACATATTCATGTTCCCCCTCCTCCCCGAAGACCAAAAAACCATGAGTTGTGCAGATCTGATGTTTCCTTGCGGAGATAGCCAATGTTATATCTTGCATTTGTTAGGAAAAACAATAACGTTTGCAGATCTCATGTTTCCTTGCGGAGATAGCCCATGTTATATCTTGCATTTGTTAGGAAAAACTGCTTATAGTATGAAAAGTGCCCATTGCAGAAAGAGCTCAAATTCGAAAAAGAAACACATATTCATGTTCCCCATCCTCCCCGAAGACCAAAAAACCATGGGTTGAGCAGATCTGATGTTTCCTTGCGGAGATAGCCAATGTTAAATCTTGCATTTGTTAGGAAAAACTGCTTATAGTATGAAAAGTGCCCATTGCAGAAAGATCTCAAATTCGAAAAACAAACACATATTCATGTTCCCCCTCCTCCCCGAAGACCAAAAAACCATGAGTTGTGCAGATCTGATGTTTCCTTGCGGAGATAGCCCATGTTATATCTTGCATTTGTTAGGAAAAACTGCTTATAGTATGAAAAGTGCCCATTGCAGAAAGAGCTCAAATTCGAAAAACAAAAACATATTCATGTTCCCCATCCTCCCCGAAGACCAAAAAACCATGAGTTGTGCAGATCTGATGTTTCCTTGCGGAGATAGCCAATGTTATATCTTGCATTTGTTAGGAAAAACTGCTTAGAGCATGAAAAGTGCTCATTTCAGATAGAGGTCAAATTCGAAAAACAAACACATATTCATGTTCCCCATCCTCCCCGAAGAACAAAAAAACATAACTTTTGCAGATCTCATGTTTCCTTGCGGAGATAGCCCATGTTATATCTTGCATTTGTTAGGAAAAACTGCTTATAGCATGAAAAGTGCCCATTTCAGATAGAGGTCAAATTCGAAAAACAAACACATTTTCATGTTCCCCCGCCTCCCCGAAGAACAAAAAACCATGAGTTGTGCAGATCTGATGTTTCCTTGCGGAGATAGCCAATGTTATATCTTGCATTTGTTAGGAAAAAGTGCTTATAGCATGAAAAGTGCTCATTGCAGAAAGAGCTCAAATTCGAAAAACAAAAACATATTCATGTTCCCCATCCTCCCCGAAGACCAAAAAACCATAACGTTTGCAGATCTCATGTTTCCTTGCGTAGATATCCCATGTTATATCATGCATTTGTTAGGAAAAACTGCTTATAGTATGAAAAGTGCCCATTGCAGAAAGAGCTCAAATTCGAAAAACAATCAGATATTCATGTTCCCCCTCCTCCCCGAAGACCAAAAAACCATGAGTTGTGCAGATCTGATGTTTCCTTGCGGAGATAGCCCATGTTATATCTTGCATTTGTTAGGAAAAACTGCTTATAGTATGAAAAGTGCCCATTGCAGAAAGAGCTCAAATTCGAAAAACAAAAACATATTCATGTTCCCCATCCTCCCCGAAGACCAAAAAACCATGAGTTGTGCAGATCTGATGTTTCCTTGCGGAGATAGCCAATGTTATATCTTGCATTTGTTAGGAAAAACTGCTTAGAGCATGAAAAGTGCTCATTTCAGATAGAGGTCAAATTCGAAAAACAAACACATATTCATGTTCCCCATCCTCCCCGAAGAACAAAAAAACATAACTTTTGCAGATCTCATGTTTCCTTGCGGAGATAGCCCATGTTATATCTTGCATTTGTTAGGAAAAACTGCTTATAGCATGAAAAGTGCCCATTTCAGATAGAGGTCAAATTCGAAAAACAAACACATATTCATGTTCCCCATCCTCCCCGAAGACCAAAAAACAATAACGTTTGCAGATCTCATGTTTCCTTGCGGAGATAGCCCATGTTATATCTTGCATTTGTTAGGAAAAACTGCTTATAGTATGAAAAGTGCCCATTGCAGAAAGATCTCAAATTCGAAAAAGAAACACATATTCATGTTCCCCATCCTCCCCGAAGACCAAAAAACCATGGGTTGAGCAGATCTGATGTTTCCTTGCGGAGATAGCCAATGTTAAATCTTGCATTTGTTAGGAAAAACTGCTTATAGTATGAAAAGTGCCCATTGCAGAAAGATCTCAAATTCGAAAAACAAACACATATTCATGTTCCCCCTCCTCCCCGAAGACCAAAAAACCATGAGTTGTGCAGATCTGATGTTTCCTTGCGGAGATTGCCAATGTAATAGCTTGCATTTGTTAGGAAAAACTGCTTATAGTATGAAAAGTGCCCATTGCAGAAAGAGCTCAAATTCGAAAAACAAACACATATTCATGTTCCCCATCCTCCCCGAAGACCAAAAAACCATGAGTTGTGCAGATCTGATGTTTCCTTGCGGAGATAGCCAATGTTATATCTTGCATTTGTTAGGAAAAACTGCTTAGAGCATGAAAAGTGCTCATTTCAGAAAGAGCTCAAATTCGAAAAACAAACACATATTCATGTTCCCCCTCCTCCCCGAAAACCAAAAAACCATGAGTTGAGCAGATCTGATGTTTCCTTGCGGAGATTGCCAATGTTATAGCTTGCATTTGTTAGGAAAAACTGCTTATAGTATGAAAAGTGCCCATTGCAGAAAGATCTCAAATTCGAAAAACAAACACATATTCATGTTCCCCATCCTCCCCGAAGACCAAAAAACAATAACGTTTGCAGATCTCATGTTTCCTTGCGGAGATAGCCCATGTTATATCTTGCATTTGTTAGGAAAAACTGCTTATAGTATGAAAAGTGCCCATTGCAGAAAGAGCTCAAATTCGAAAAAGAAACACATATTCATGTTCCCCATCCTCCCCGAAGACCAAAAAACCATGGGTTGAGCAGATCTGATGTTTCCTTGCGGAGATAGCCAATGTTAAATCTTGCATTTGTTAGGAAAAACTGCTTATAGTATGAAAAGTGCCCATTGCAGAAAGATCTCAAATTCGAAAAACAAACACATATTCATGTTCCCCCTCCTCCCCGAAGACCAAAAAACCATGAGTTGTGCAGATCTGATGTTTCCTTGCGGAGATTGCCAATGTAATAGCTTGCATTTGTTAGGAAAAACTGCTTATAGTATGAAAAGTGCCCATTGCAGAAAGAGCTCAAATTCGAAAAACAAACACATATTCATGTTCCCCATCCTCCCCGAAGACCAAAAAACCATGAGTTGTGCAGATCTGATGTTTCCTTGCGGAGATAGCCAATGTTATATCTTGCATTTGTTAGGAAAAACTGCTTATAGTATGAAAAGTGCCCATTGCAGAAAGAGCTCAAATTCGAAAAACAAACACATATTCATGTTCCCCCTCCTCCCCGAAAACCAAAAAACCATGAGTTGAGCAGATCTGATGTTTCCTTGCGGAGATTGCCAATGTAATAGCTTGCATTTGTTAGGAAAAACTGCTTATAGTATGAAAAGTGCCCATTGCAGAAAGATCTCAAATTCGAAAAACAAACACATATTCATGTTCCCCATCCTCCCCGAAGACCAAAAAACCATGAGTTGTGCAGATCTGATGTTTCCTTGCGGAGATAGCCAATGTTATATCTTGCATTTGTTAGGAAAAACAATAACGTTTGCAGATCTCATGTTTCCTTGCGGAGATAGCCCATGTTATATCTTGCATTTGTTAGGAAAAACTGCTTATAGTATGAAAAGTGCCCATTGCAGAAAGAGCTCAAATTCGAAAAAGAAACACATATTCATGTTCCCCATCCTCCCCGAAGACCAAAAAACCATGGGTTGAGCAGATCTGATGTTTCCTTGCGGAGATAGCCAATGTTAAATCTTGCATTTGTTAGGAAAAACTGCTTATAGTATGAAAAGTGCCCATTGCAGAAAGATCTCAAATTCGAAAAACAAACACATATTCATGTTCCCCCTCCTCCCCGAAGACCAAAAAACCATGAGTTGTGCAGATCTGATGTTTCCTTGCGGAGATAGCCCATGTTATATCTTGCATTTGTTAGGAAAAACTGCTTATAGTATGAAAAGTGCCCATTGCAGAAAGAGCTCAAATTCGAAAAACAAAAACATATTCATGTTCCCCATCCTCCCCGAAGACCAAAAAACCATGAGTTGTGCAGATCTGATGTTTCCTTGCGGAGATAGCCAATGTTATATCTTGCATTTGTTAGGAAAAACTGCTTAGAGCATGAAAAGTGCTCATTTCAGATAGAGGTCAAATTCGAAAAACAAACACATATTCATGTTCCCCATCCTCCCCGAAGAACAAAAAAACATAACTTTTGCAGATCTCATGTTTCCTTGCGGAGATAGCCCATGTTATATCTTGCATTTGTTAGGAAAAACTGCTTATAGCATGAAAAGTGCCCATTTCAGATAGAGGTCAAATTCGAAAAACAAACACATTTTCATGTTCCCCCGCCTCCCCGAAGAACAAAAAACCATGAGTTGTGCAGATCTGATGTTTCCTTGCGGAGATAGCCAATGTTATATCTTGCATTTGTTAGGAAAAAGTGCTTATAGCATGAAAAGTGCTCATTGCAGAAAGAGCTCAAATTCGAAAAACAAAAACATATTCATGTTCCCCATCCTCCCCGAAGACCAAAAAACCATAACGTTTGCAGATCTCATGTTTCCTTGCGTAGATATCCCATGTTATATCATGCATTTGTTAGGAAAAACTGCTTATAGTATGAAAAGTGCCCATTGCAGAAAGAGCTCAAATTCGAAAAACAATCAGATATTCATGTTCCCCCTCCTCCCCGAAGACCAAAAAACCATGAGTTGAGAAGATCTGATGTTTCCTTGCGGAGATTGCCAATGTAATAGCTTGCATTTGTTAGGAAAAATTGCTTATAGTATGAAAAGTGCCCATTGCAGAAAGATCTCAAATTCGAAAAACAAACACATATTCATGTTCCCCATCCTCCCCGAAGACCAAAAAACCATGAGTTGTGCAGATCTGATGTTTCCTTGCGGAGATAGCCAATGTTATATCTTGCATTTGTTAGGAAAAACTGCTTATAGCATGAAAAGTGCCCATTGCAGAAAGAGCTCAAATTCGAAAAACAAACACATATTCATGTTCCCCATCCTCCCCGAAGACCAAAAACCCATGAGTTGTGCAGATCTGATGTTTCCTTGCGGAGATAGCCAATGTTATATCTTGCATTTGTTAGGAAAAACTGCTTAGAGCATGAAAAGTGCTCATTTCAGATAGAGGTCAAATTCGAAAAACAAACACATATTCATGTTCCCCATCCTCCCCGAAGACCAAAAAACAATAACGTTTGCAGATCTCATGTTTCCTTGCGGAGATAGCCCATGTTATATCTTGCATTTGTTAGGAAAAACTGCTTATAGTATGAAAAGTGCCCATTGCAGAAAGAGCTCAAATTCGAAAAAGAAACACATATTCATGTTCCCCATCCTCCCCGAAGACCAAAAAACCATGGGTTGAGCAGATCTGATGTTTCCTTGCGGAGATAGCCAATGTTAAATCTTGCATTTGTTAGGAAAAACTGCTTATAGTATGAAAAGTGCCCATTGCAGAAAGATCTCAAATTCGAAAAACAAACACATATTCATGTTCCCCCTCCTCCCCGAAGACCAAAAAACCATGAGTTGTGCAGATCTGATGTTTCCTTGCGGAGATTGCCAATGTAATAGCTTGCATTTGTTAGGAAAAACTGCTTATAGTATGAAAAGTGCCCATTGCAGAAAGAGCTCAAATTCGAAAAACAAACACATATTCATGTTCCCCATCCTCCCCGAAGACCAAAAAACCATGAGTTGTGCAGATCTGATGTTTCCTTGCGGAGATAGCCAATGTTATATCTTGCATTTGTTAGGAAAAACTGCTTAGAGCATGAAAAGTGCTCATTTCAGAAAGAGCTCAAATTCGAAAAACAAACACATATTCATGTTCCCCCTCCTCCCCGAAAACCAAAAAACCATGAGTTGAGCAGATCTGATGTTTCCTTGCGGAGATTGCCAATGTTATAGCTTGCATTTGTTAGGAAAAACTGCTTATAGTATAAAAAGTGCCCATTGCAGAAAGATCTCAAATTCGAAAAACAAACACATATTCATGTTCCCCATCCTCCCCGAAGACCAAAAAACAATAACGTTTGCAGATCTCATGTTTCCTTGCGGAGATAGCCCATGTTATATCTTGCATTTGTTAGGAAAAACTGCTTATAGTATGAAAAGTGCCCATTGCAGAAAGAGCTCAAATTCGAAAAAGAAACACATATTCATGTTCCCCATCCTCCCCGAAGACCAAAAAACCATGGGTTGAGCAGATCTGATGTTTCCTTGCGGAGATAGCCAATGTTAAATCTTGCATTTGTTAGGAAAAACTGCTTATAGTATGAAAAGTGCCCATTGCAGAAAGATCTCAAATTCGAAAAACAAACACATATTCATGTTCCCCCTCCTCCCCGAAGACCAAAAAACCATGAGTTGTGCAGATCTGATGTTTCCTTGCGGAGATTGCCAATGTAATAGCTTGCATTTGTTAGGAAAAACTGCTTATAGTATGAAAAGTGCCCATTGCAGAAAGAGCTCAAATTCGAAAAACAAACACATATTCATGTTCCCCATCCTCCCCGAAGACCAAAAAACCATGAGTTGTGCAGATCTGATGTTTCCTTGCGGAGATAGCCAATGTTATATCTTGCATTTGTTAGGAAAAACTGCTTAGAGCATGAAAAGTGCTCATTTCAGAAAGAGCTCAAATTCGAAAAACAAACACATATTCATGTTCCCCCTCCTCCCCGAAAACCAAAAAACCATGAGTTGAGCAGATCTGATGTTTCCTTGCGGAGATTGCCAATGTTATAGCTTGCATTTGTTAGGAAAAACTGCTTATAGTATGAAAAGTGCCCATTGCAGAAAGATCTCAAATTCGAAAAACAAACACATATTCATGTTCCCCATCCTCCCCGAAGACCAAAAAACCATGAGTTGTGCAGATCTGATGTTTCCTTGCGGAGATAGCCAATGTTATATCTTGCATTTGTTTGGAAAAACTGCTTATAGCATGAAAAGTGCCCATTGCAGAAAGAGCTCAAATTCGAAAAACAAACACATATTCATGTTCCCCATCCTCCCCGAAGACCAAAAACCCATGAGTTGTGCAGATCTGATGTTTCCTTGCGGAGATAGCCAATGTTATATCTTGCATTTGTTAGGAAAAACAGCTTATAGTATGAAAAGTGCCCATTGCAGAAAGATCTCAAATTCGAAAAACAAACACATATTCATGTTCCCCCTCCTCCCCGAAGACCAAAAAACCATGGGTTGAGCAGATCTGATGTTTCCTTGCGGAGATAGCCAATGTTAAATCTTGCATTTGTTAGGAAAAACTGCTTATAGTATGAAAAGTGCCCATTGCAGAAAGATCTCAAATTCGAAAAACAAACACATATTCATGTTCCCCCTCCTCCCCGAAGACCAAAAAACCATGAGTTGTGCAGATCTGATGTTTCCTTGCGGAGATAGCCAATGTTATATCTTGCATTTGTTAGGAAAAACTGCTTATAGTATGAAAAGTGCCCATTGCAGAAAGAGCTCAAATTCGAAAAACAAACACATATTCATGTTCCCCCTCCTCCCCGAAAACCAAAAAACCATGAGTTGAGCAGATCTGATGTTTCCTTGCGGAGATTGCCAATGTAATAGCTTGCATTTGTTAGGAAAAACTGCTTATAGTATGAAAAGTGCCCATTGCAGAAAGATCTCAAATTCGAAAAACAAACACATATTCATGTTCCCCATCCTCCCCGAAGACCAAAAAACCATGAGTTGTGCAGATCTGATGTTTCCTTGCGGAGATAGCCAATGTTATATCTTGCATTTGTTAGGAAAAACTGCTTATAGCATGAAAAGTGCCCATTGCAGAAAGAGCTCAAATTCGAAAAACAAACACATATTCATGTTCCCCATCCTCCCCGAAGACCAAAAAACCATGAGTTGTGCAGATCTGATGTTTCCTTGCGGAGATAGCCAATGTTATATCTTGCATTTGTTAGGAAAAACTGCTTATAGCATGAAAAGTGCCCATTGCAGAAAGATCTCAAATTCGAAAAACAATCACATATTCATGTTCCCCATCCTCCCCGAAGACCAAAAAACCATGAGTTGTGCAGATCTGATGTTTCCTTGCGGAGATAGCCAATGTTATATTTTGCATTTGTTAGGAAAAACTGCTTAGAGCATGAAAAGTGCTCATTTCAGATAGAGGTCAAATTCGAAAAACAAACACATATTCATGTTCCCCATCCTCCCCGAAGAAAAAAAAACCATAACTTTTGCAGATCTCATGTTTCCTTGCGGAGATAGCCCATGTTATATCTTGCATTTGTTAGGAAAAACTGCTTATAGTATGAAAAGTGCCCATTGCAGAAAGAGCTCAAATTCGAAAAACAATCACATATTCATGTTCCCCATCCTCCCCGAAGACCAAAAAACCATGAGTTGTGCAGATCTGATGTTTCCTTGCGGAGATAGCCAATGTTATATCTTGCATTTGTTAGGAAAAACTGCTTAGAGCATGAAAAGTGCTCATTTCAGATAGAGCTCAAATTCGAAAAACAAAAACATATTCATGTTCCCCATCCTCCCCGAAGACCAAAAAACCATAACGTTTGCAGATCTCATGTATCCTTGCGGAGATTGCCCATGTTATATCTTGCATTTGTTAGGAAAAACTGCTTATAGTATGAAAAGTGCCCATTGCAGAAAGATCTCAAATTCGAAAAACAAACACATATTCATGTTCCCCATCCTCCCCGAAGA
>NW_028148386.1:0-36992 GCF_947247035.1 Vipera ursinii | reverse complement strand
AGGAAGGGAAGATCCTCCGAGCGCAGCTGGAGTTCAACCAAATCAAGGCTGAAATTGAGCGCAAGTTGGCTGAGAAGGACGAGGAGATGGAGCAGGCCAAGCGGAATCACCTGAGGACGGTGGACTCGCTTCAGGCTTCCCTGGATGCCGAGACCCGGAGCCGCAACGAGGCCCTGAGGATCAAAAAGAAGATGGAGGGTGACCTCAACGACATGGAAATCCAGCTTAGCCAAGCGAACCGGGTGGCCGCTGAGGTGCAGAAGCACCTCAAGATTGCTCATGCCCACCTCAAGGTAACGAGATATGGAGACCTTTATATCTTCTTTGCTCATCCATAGTTTTCCAGGCTCAATGTTTGCTTCAAGCTGTGTTTTTTGGATGGCCCAGGACAATCAAATTCAACTGGACGATGCCCTTCGAGCCAACGAGGACCTGAAGGAGAACATCGCCATCGTGGAGAGGCGCAATACGCTGCTGCAGGCCGAGCTGGAAGAGCTACGCTGCGTATTGGAGCAGACGGAGCGTGGGCGGAAACTGGCAGAACAGGAGCTGACGGAGGCCAGTGAGAGGGTCCAGCTCCTCCATTCTCAGGTGAAGGGAGAGCAGCTGATCCTTCTCACGTTTCTTTGAGTCTTGTTCTGTAGGAGCCTCAGAGGTGACATTGGAGAAGTGATCCAGAGCCTGTTCAGACAACCACAGATGGTGAAGGGTGCATTAAAAATAGACAGGTGGGAAAGTTTTAGGAAAAGACTCACATTGGCTGATCACTAGAGCAGTGCTTCTCAACCTTGGCGACTTTAAGATGAGTGGACTCCAACTCCAGGTTCTGGACGTAGGTTCTGAGGGAATAGATTCCGGATGCAGGTTCTGAGAGAATAAAGTAGGTTCTGGATGCAGGTTCTGAGGGAATAAAGAAGGTTCCAGATGCAGATTCTGAGGGAATAAAGTAGATTCTCTGAGGGAATAAAGAAGGTTCCAATGTAGGTTCTGAGCAGTGGTGGGATTCAAATATGTGAACAACCGGTTCTCTGTATGGATGCCACTTCCAGAAGTCCATTCTGGGCCTGGGCAACAAAAAATTAGCTACCAGTTCTGCCGAACTGGTGCGAACCAGCTGAATCCCACCACTGGTTCTGAGGGAACAAAGTAAGTTCTGAAGAAATAAAGTAGGTTCTGGATGCAGGTTCTGAGGGAATAAAGTAGGTTCCAGATGGAGGTTCTGAGGGAACAAAGTAAGTTCCGGATTTAGGTTCTGATGGAATAAAGTAGGTTCCAGATACAGGTTCTGAGGGAATAAAGTAGGTTCCGGATGCAGGTTCTGAGGGAATAATGTAGATTCCAAATGCAGGTTCTGAGGGAATAAAGTAGGTTCCAGATGCAGGTTCTGAGAGAATAAAGTAGGTTCTGGATGTAGGTCCTGAGGGAATAAAATAGGTTCCGGACACTGGTCCTGAGGGAATAAAGTAGGTTCCAGACACAGGTTCTGAGGGAATAAAGTAGGTTCTGGATGTAGGTCCTGAGGGAATAAAATAGGTTCCGGACACTGGTCCTGAGGGAATAAAGTAGGTTCCAGACACAGGTTCTGAGGGAATAAAGTAGGTTCTGGATGGTTTCCAGCAATCTTTGACCTTCATAAGTCCCATACCACATGAAGACACCAACTCTTTGGACCTGTCAGTTGATCTTCTTTTATTTCTCCTGTTGTGGCTTGACTCACCAATTGAGATTGCCATTTTTCTCCAGAACACTAGCCTCATCAATCAAAAGAAGAAGATGGAGACTGATCTGACCCAGCTTCAATCGGAAGTGGAAGAAGCTGTGCAGGAATGCAGAAACGCTGAGGAGAAGGCCAAGAAAGCCATCACGGATGTGCGTGAGAGTTAAATCATGGACGGGGATTGACCACGAATGGTCCATAATGACAATTTGACACTTTCTCGCATTAAGTAATCAAGGGTCTCCAAAGTTTGGCAACTTTAAGACTTGTGGACTTCAACTTCCAGAACTTCCATGGCTGGCTGGGGAATTCTGGGAGTTGAAGTCCACAAGTCTTAAAGTTATCAAGTTTGGAGACCCCTGATCTAAATGGCGCCACCAGGCCCTCAAAGTAAAATCCTTCTACTTTCTCTCCTTCTTTTGGAAATGTAGTGAGTCACTATCAATGAAGGAGAATATTTGTAGGTTGAAATGAGGGGTCCTTGGTGTGCTCTGAGCTGGGTGGTTTCCTTGCAGACGTTTCATGACCCAACTAGGTAACATCATCAGTGCTAGTATGGAGTGCTGTTTGCTGTCAGTTTATATTCTGATGTCTTGCCTGTCTGTCTGATGATGTTATCTAGTTAGGGTAACGAAATGTCCACAAGAAAACCAACCAGCTCAGAGAGCACCAAGGACCCCCCCGACTCGCTTAATGACCATAGTGACTTATGACCATAATTCTAAGCTTAATTACAATTGTAGGTCTAGAACAGGGATAGGCAATCTTGGCTCTTTTATGACTCGTGGACTTCAACTCCCAGAATTCCTAAGCCAGCATAGCTGACTCAGGAATTCTGGGAGTTGAAGTCCAGAATATGGACATTTCACAATTATGTGAAATGAGACTCATCTCCATGTGCTCCTCTGCTTTGGTCCACCAGAAGCATCAAAAAAAGGACCCGTAATGTTGACATGAATAATTAGCCTGGGAGTTTAGGATTAATTTCCCCCTTAATGCCAAGAGTAAGTTCCGGTGGACGTCTTTCTCCCTTGTCCTCTTCAACGGGGCAGGCGGCCATGATGGCGGAGGAGCTGAAGAAGGAGCAGGACACCAGCGCCCACCTGGAGAGGATGAAGAAGAACATGGAGCAGACCATCAAGGACCTCCAGATGCGTCTGGACGAGGCGGAGCAGCTGGCCCTCAAGGGCGGCAAGAAGCAGCTTCAGAAACTGGAGGCCCGAGTGCGGGAACTGGAGAACGAGCTGGAAGGGGAGCAGAAACGCAACGTGGAGAACGTCAAGGGCATGCGCAAGTGCGAGAGACGCATCAAGGAGCTCACCTACCAGGTGAGGAGCTCAGAAAGCACCCACGACCCTTTAGTCCACCTCTTCCATTTCTTCCTCCTCCCCTCCTCTTCCTCCTCCACTCTACTCCACAAACCCCACTTCCTTCTAGCACTGACGATGTTCCCTAGTTTATTTATTTATTATTTATTAATTGATTTTATATATCACCCTATTCCCGAAGGACTCAGGGCGGTTCACAGGGCGAATTAAAACAATACAAAAAAGGAAAGATAAAATAGAATTAAATTAATACTAGCCCACAGGATTAAGACAAAGTTAAAATTTAAATTTAAAATTAATTTAATTTAAAACCCCTCAGTCCAGGCCAGACAGTTCTGTTCTGTACCAGCCTGCTACCGGCCCTGCAGAAAAGGCAGGGACAACCCCTTTACAAACGGCAAGAGGCTGGAATTAAGCCTGCCAAATTTATTAAGATAAAACAGAGCAAAACAAGACACCAACCATGAAACAGGAGCTATGAAACAGGAACTAATCAAGCAGTTGCCTTCAGCAAACCAGCCCTCCCACGCATTCCCCTTTTATACAGTTCAGGGCGTGGCTTCTCTCTGCCTCCTTCCGAGGTTCCCCATTGCCTTCCTCTGTTTACTCCTGATTGACTGCCTCCTGCGTCGGACGTCCTTGAACAGGGCCAGCTGTGGGTCATCTTCATCCACACTGTCAGGCTCACACAGCTGGGTCTCCGTCGTGACCAGGTGGGAGGGGCCTGGCTGAGGGCTCTCATCAGCAAGATCTTCAACCCCCTCAGCAAGCTCTTCAACACCCCCCTCCTCCTCTGAGTCGTCCGACCCAACTGCCGAACCCACAGGCTGACCCTGAATCACAACAAGTTCAAACAACCAGGTTTTTAGGTCCCGGCGAAATGAGCGAAGGTCGGGGGCAGTCCGAAGTTCCATCGGCAGTTCGTTCCAAAGGGCGGGCGCGCCCACAGAGAACGCCCTCCCCCTGGGAATCACCCGCCGGCAATCCCTAACCGGCAGAACCCTAAGGAGGCCCTCCCTGTGGGAGCGCACAGGACGATGGGAAGCTGATGCTGGCAGCAGGTGTTCCCTAAGATAATCTGGGCCCATGCCATTTAGGACTTTATAGGTCATCACCAGCACCTTGAATCTAACCCGGAGGGCAACTGGAAGCCAGTGCAGCTCGTGGAGAAGAGGTGTTACATGAGAGTATCGGGAAACTCCCATTACTTCTCGGCGGCTGCATTCTGCACCAGCTGAAGCCTCCGAGCAGTCCTCACGAGCGCATGAGTGACTGTGCGTAGGGCATCTTGGTCCAGATAGGGCCGCAACTGGCGCACCAGGCGAACCTGGGCGAAAGCCCCCCCCTGGTCACGGCTCCTATGTGGTCTTCCAAACTGAGCCGCGAATCCAGGAGGACGCCCAAGTTACGAGCCCTACCAACGGGGGGTAATTGGGTCTGCAAGAAAACCGCCAAGCTCAAAGAGCATCAAGGACCCCACAAATGCAGGGTTTTTTTTCTCTTTTTCTGTAAACCAGTTTCAGCTAGATCGTTTCGATGTCCCTTTGGAAGTATCCTGTGGATGACACGATTCAGACATCCAGTGAAAACCATTATCTCATGGAGAAGGAGACGTGCGTGGTTAATGGTGGTCCTGGCCTCCATCCATCCATCCACCCACCCATCCATCCACCCATCTTTTCTCTATTCTTCTTGATTTGCAGACCGAAGAGGACAAGAAGAATTTGCTGAGACTCCAAGACCTGGTGGACAAGTTGCAGATGAAGGTGAAAGCTTATAAAAGACAAGCCGAAGAAGCGGTGAGTTCTTAAGCGTGGGTCCCTCCAGCCAGTCCTCAACTTACAGGGATTTGTTTAGTGACCATTGAAGTCGCTGGGGGAAAAAACCCGCCTTTCACACGACTGTTGTAGCATCCCCATGGTCAAGTCACCCCAAATTCAGATGCTTGGAAACTGGCATGTACTTATGACGGTTGCAGCATCCCGAGGGGTTGCAGGATCCCTTTTTGCAAAGTCCACGGGGGACTCCAGATTCACTTAACAGCCATTTGACTAACTTGACTAAGGTGGGCAAGAAAGGTCGTAAAACGGGACAAAGCTTGCTTAACCACGGCCTCGCTTAACAACATAAATTTTGGGCTCCGTTGTGGTCATAAGACCGAGGACTGCCTGTATTCTGCTGGTGCTGAAAGATTTGTCGTTTTAATCAAACTGCTTAGCTTAATGCTAAGGTTTTGGTCAATCTTAAAGCTTTTGCCAGACTTTTAAACAGCTTGGCAAGATCTCTTAAGCCCTGGATGATCCCAGGCTGAAACCATGGAGAATAATAATAATAATAATAATAATAATAATAATAATAATAATAATAATAATAATAATAATAATGATGATGATGATGATGATGATGATGATGATGATGATAAAGTTAGAAGGGACGTTGAAGGTCATCTAGTCCAACCCCCTGCTCAGGCAGGAAACCCTATACCATTTCAGACAAGTGGCTGTCCAGTCTCTTCTTAAAAACTTCCAGTGTTGGGGCATTCATCGCTTCTGGAGGCAGGTAGTTCCAGTGGTTAATTGTTCTAACTCTGGGATAGAGTAAATGAGAAAAGAATTGTTCCTTTTACAGCTAGTCCTCAACTTACAACCATTTATTTAGTGGCCATTCGAAGGGATGGAGAGTAGCAAGAACAACGAGGGAGGGTTTTGCACTCCACAGAGGTCCCTCAATCCTTTTCTACGCCCCCTCCCAGGAGGAACAGGCCAACACCAACCTCGCCAAATTCCGGAAGGTTCAGCACGAGTTGGACGAGGCCGAGGAGCGGGCGGACATCGCTGAGTCCCAGGTCAACAAGCTGAAGGCTAAAACTCGTGACGTGGGAGGAAAGGTGAGTTCTTATTTTGGGGGGGGGCAGGGGCTAAGAGGAGGAAGGGCAGAATTAGCAAATGGTTGAAAACGGCCTCTTTCTCACTTTATGTTTTGACTTACTCACTGCTTGCTCCTCTCAGGTAGATAGAGATGGGGGAGAGGAAATATAAAGAAAAATGGAGATAGATAGATAGATAGATAGATAGATAGATAGATAGATAGATAGATAGATAGATAGATAGATAGATAGATAGGTGGGTGGGTGGGTGGGTGGGTGGGTGGGTGGGTGGGTGGGTGGGTGGATAGATAGATAGATAGATAGATAGATAGATAGATAGATAGATAGATAGATAGATAGATAGATAGATAGATGATAGATAGATAGATAGATAGATAGATAGATAGATAGATAGATAGATAGATAGAAAGAAAGATAGATAGATAGATAGATAGATAGATAGATAGATAGATAGATAGAGATAGATAGATGATAGATAGATAGATAGATAGATAGATAGATAGATGATAGATAGATAGATAGATAGATAGATAGATAGATAGATAGATAGATAGATAGATAGATAGATATGGATGGATGGATAGATAGATGGATGAGAGCGAGCAAAAGAGAGAGCTTTCAGCTTTTTTGTGATAAAGGTTTCCTGGTTTGGTCTTCATCGTTGGACAGGCAGCTACCCAGGGCAATATTGACTATGGAATTGACACTATCCCTCTCACCCAAATTAAATTTTCTTTAACATACTGGAACTGAATCGAAGAGAAGGGAACAGAAGAGAAGAGAAGACAGAATGGAAAAGAGAATAGGATAGGATAAAACAAAGAATAGAATAGAATAGAACAGAACAGAACAGAACAGAACAGAACAGAACAGAACAGAACAGAACAGAATAGAATAGAATAGAATAGAATAGAATAGAATAGAATAGAATAGAATAGAATATGTATATTTCATAGCAGCAAAGAATTGTGATGGATTTCTGCCTTCTCTGTTTATTTTTTTGATGCTTCCCCTTTCTGCTTCTCTCTTCCAGACACTTCACGATGAGGAGTGAGGAAGTCTGGGAAACTCAATTTTAGCCAAAGTAGCCATTTAACGACGTTTGCCTGGAGAAGGCCCTAACCTGAATGTAGTGCAGTGAAATAAATCTGAACAGCAACAAAAATCTCGTTTCCCACACGTTTCTATTGCTCAAACCTGAAATGGGTTTTAAGAGGCAGCCAACAAGCACCATCAAACAATTTTCCCACTCCCTGTTAAAATAAAATAATGTCAATATCATGTTCACCGGAAAAACAATTTCCAAAATTCATATTTAGGTCATGCGTGTATTACGGCTTTTCTAAACAAGTGTGCCTTGGAGTTATGCTATCAGGTACAATATTAGTGATAGAAGGGGATATTTTCCTAATATTTTATTAGTTAATTAAAAATTTAAAATGTGCAAGGGTCTGAAGTTGCAAGGATCAATGGTGCTCCCTGGTGTTCAGAAGTGGCATCTGCAGGTGAAATTAGATTATATATATAGTATACCAAGACGTTATTCCCTGTAGGATGGCGCCCTCTAGTGGTGCTATTGAGTGTTACAGTCCATTTTTATAAATGGGAAAGAAGGAATTGGACCGGAATGAATTTAGTATCAAAAGTGGAGTTATTCTCTTCCAATCAGGCAGAAGGGGATATGCATCATTTAACAGTGAAAACAAACTGCCATCTAATTTGGTAATAATTATCAATTTAGATGAGAAATTCACAGTGGATCCGGCTGCTGAAGTTTTTTTTCTGAGGCGGACGAGTGGTTCAAAAATGTGAAAAATCAATAGCAAATAAATAAATAAACTGGTGGGGAGTAGCAACTGAAAAGGGATACAGGTAGTCTTACAACAGACATGTCAAACACAAGGCCCGGGGCCCAGATCCAGCCCGCGAAGTGGTTTCATGTGGCCCATGAAGCCATCCTGGAAACAGTGAGGGAACGGCCCCCGCTGCCTTGGCCCCGGCCCAGGCCGGCCGGGAGCCAATGTACAATTTCGTGGTGGCCATCTATGCTGAAAGGCATTCAGTCTTAGGTCCACAAGGCCATCTGGAAACAGCGAGGGACCAGCCCCTGCCGCGTCGGCACTGCCCCCTGGGCGCACGCTGGGGAGGTATCACCCTTTGTGAGGAATGAAGAAATGCACCATCGCCTGGAAGTGGCCAGCACATGACCCTGCCTACTTCGGGCAAGCTAGGGCCTGGGCAGCATTGCGCTTCTCTTCAGATTCACGCCACCCGGCTCAGCCTCTCGGCATTGTGAGGAGAGCGCACCGCTGCCTGCCAAAATCGGGCAGGGTGGGGGCTGGTGTCAGGACCCACCCCAAACCACATCTTAGGAAGACAAAACTCTTGGAGCCAAATCTAGTCCAAAAAGAATCTTTACTATGACATGCTTGGTTGTAGGAATACAAGACAGGACTTAATATTGTTCCACGAACTAAACCCTTATAAAGAGTTGCCGGTTTAACCCCCCTTAACCCCATTTGGTCAGTCCCCCATCATTTATCTCGTATCATCCCTCTCGTGGGAAGAAGGAACTTAGGACCTTTCATGTTTATTGCTCTCTTCCGTGACACAAGCCAGATGCTAGCCCCATCTTTTGTTTCCCCAGTTCAAAAGGCTCCTCTTTTCCTTTGAAATGCCTAATACCGGTTCAATACACATCCGTTCCCTCCTCTTCGGGAGATGGCAGATTCCATGGAATAATGTTTTAAACATACATTTATGAATATGATATAAATGGATTCTGACAGCTGGGCAGTATTGTGCAGGTAACATCGGCTCTCACGCTGCTCATGGCATCCCCTCCCCCAGAGCCCACCAAGCTGGATACGTGAAGTAGGCGAGGGCCATGTGCTGGCCACTTCCAGGCGATGGTGCATTTAATAATAATAATAATAATAAGAAGAAGAAGAAGAAGAAGAAGAAGAAGGAGAAGAAGAAGAAGAAGAAGAAGAAGAAGAAGAAGAAGAAGAAGAAGAAGAAGAAGAAGAAGAAGAAGAAGAAGAAGAAGAAGAAGAAGAAGAAGAAGAAGAAGAAGAAGAAGAAGAAGTTGGAAGGGACCTTGGAGGTCATCTAGTCCAACCCCCTGCTCAGGCAGGAAACCCTATACCATTTCAGGCAAATGGCTGTCCAGTCTCTTCTTAAAAACCTCCAGTGTTGGAGCATTCACCGCCTCTGGAGGCAGGTTGTTCCACTGGTTAATTGTTCTAACTGTCAGGAAGTTTCTCCTTAGTTCATTTTTTCATTCCTCACGAAGGATGCCACTTCCCCAGCTGCGTTTCTTGCCTGTTTTTCTCCCTGCCTCATCTCAAATATTTTCCCACCACTCTGTTCTTAGGAAGGAAGGAAGGAAGGAAGGAAGGAAGGAAGGAAGGAAGGAAGGAAGGAAGGAAGGAAGGAAGGAAGGAAGGAGAGGGAGGATCTGAGGGAAGTCCTGCCTTAGTCCTGCCCTGCTGCCTTTTCACCATCCCCTTGCCCCCTCCTCCTGGCCTATCCTGGGAGGGTCTCCCATCCTATTTCTAAGGAAGCTTTGGATACAAAGCCAGATCTCCTCCCATGGAGAGGGAGTGGGCCTCCCTCTTGACTTTGCCCTCGTACCCATCATGAGCAACCTGGCTAAAGAGAGCAAGCACAGCAGCAGCAGCCTTGAGGAGGAGGTAAGTGCAGCTGGGCACCCCCTTGGGGAAGTGGGGCTGGGCTTAGTGGTGTGGGTGCTTGAGGGCTGGGCTGGCCATTTGACCTCCGGGCCACTGTCCCCCCCCCCTCTGCATGGCCTGAGAGGAACAGTGAGGCTCCTCCAGTGGACCATGCCTTGGCACTTGCCCCGGTCCCATCTCCTTCTGCCAGAGACCCTCAGATCTCTCCCACTCCTGCCCAGGCCCCCATTGGCACCCTTGATGCGAACGATGTAGAGCTGGCCACGCCCACCCAGTAGGCCATATGCACTCTAGCCATGCCCACCCAGTAAGCCACGCCCACCCTGGCCACACCCACCCAGCCCGCCGAGGGCAACTGCAATGCTGATGCCGGCCCTCAATGAAATCGAGTTTGACTCCCCTGTCTTACAACCACTTGCAACAGTTCGCTTAGTGATCCTTCAAAGTTACAACGGCGCTGAAAACAGCGACTTATGACCATTGCTCACACTCCACGACCATCGTGGTCACGTGATTTATCATTCGGATGCTTGACCACTGACTCGCATTTACGACGGTCGCGGTGTCCCAGCATCACATGATCCCCTCTTGCGACCTTCTGACAAAATCAGTTAGGGAAGCCCCGATTCAATTTACAACCCTGTAACTAATTTGATTGCAGTGATTCGCTTCGCAGCTGCGGCAAGGCAAGTCGTCACACGGCAAAACTCACTTGACAAATGTTTCACTTAGCAACGTAAATGTCGGGCTCAGTTGTGGACTTCAACTCCCAGAATTCCTGAGCCGGCCACGCTGAGGGGGAAAGGGAGAGTTTTCCAAGCTGAGCCAGGCTGGCTCAGGAATTCTGGGAGTTGAAGTCCACGAGTCATAAAAGAGCCCCAAGGTTGCCTATCCCTGACCTGGGCAATTGTGTGACTTTGCAGAATGTTTTTCAAACCGTCTTAGATTTTTTTTGTGAGACTTATTGGAGGGAGAAATTCGGAAAGTTAACGCAACCGATTTCGTCTCTTTGTTGGGACAAAATACTCTTTTTCACGGATTCCACAGCTCGCCCACATTTGAAGACCCAATTTTCACACACACACACACACAAACAAACACACTCTATTCACACTCCTTCTTCAGGCTGTTCTTCTGCCAAGGCCCAGGCCTCACACCCACTGCTTCACACAGGGGCCATTAGACTCTATATCACGCGCCTTTCGGTATGAATAATATATGATGCATTCACATCCCTGCTCCGCTACATTGTCAAACGACTTCTCGCTCTTGAATTTCTTACTATTAATGCAAAATATTATACAACCACAGAGACACCTCCCCCCTCTGCTCAGCTCCTCTGCTTTGTTTCTGATTTGCACAAGGGTTAAGAGGCCCTTGAACCTTCAATCTGGGCTTACTTGCGCACTGGGTTTTGAAAGGTGCACACTTATAGCTCTGTACACAAGGAGACAAGCGTTTCTCAACCATTGGCCACTTTAAGATGGGTGGACTTCAACTCCCAGAATTCCTCACAACTGGTGAATTCAACCAGCAGTGCTGCCTGGGGAATTCTGGGAGATGAAGTCCACCCATCTACGGTTGAGAAACACTGAGGTAGAGCAGAGAAATCAGGAGGAATGTACAAAGGGCGTGAGCCATCAGCTAAGGCGAGGGTCTCCAACTCTGGCTACTTTAAGACTTGTGAACCTCAACTCCCAGAATTCCTCAGCCAGTATGGCTGGCTGGGGAATTCTGGGAGCTGAAGTCCACAAGTCTTAATTGGAGACTCCTGAGCTAGGGGAACAAGTAGCCCCATAGAGTGGTGAGTTTTCTTTCACTGAAGTTCCTCAAACAGAAGCTAGATAGACCTTGTTAGCGATGTTTCCGAGCATCCTACTCTGCAGGGGTAGATAAGATAAGATAAGATAAGATAAGATAAGATAAGATAAGATAAGATAAGATAAGATAAGATAAGATAAGATAAGATAAGATAAGATAAGCTTCCGATTCTGGGATTCTAGGGTTCTGCTAAACAACTCGTGACCGATAGGCTCAGCGTTTCTGAGAGATTTCCTTCCCTAAACTAAAGAAAACAGGCCAAAAACATTGGGGGTGGCAGTGACTCGTTTTCCTGCAGGCTTCCCCACTGACGTGTGTGTGTGTGTGTGTGTGTGTGTGTGTGTGTGTGAGACAGAGAGAGAGAGAGGGAGAGAGAGAGAGAGAGAGAAACTGGGAGGCATGTTGGAAATCTCGTGAACACGGATGGCATGGCAATCAGCCGTGGTCACGTGATTTCCAACATGCCTCCCAGTTTCCTATGAAAACAGTCATTGGGGAAGACCGCAGGAAAACAAGTCGCTACCACTGCACCAGCATGGCAGTGTTAGCAGCCCCGAAGCGGTCACAACTTTGCCACAATTCAATGCCGCGAGAGTCCTGGGTCCCAGATTCTGAGTGCTTTCTTTTAAGTGAGCTCCTTTGAGGCACATCAGTTCAAAAATTGTCGCCTACGATGCACCGTTCCGCCCAGTTGAAGGTTACAAGCAGACACAAGAGTTTTAGTAGTATATAGCTGTTTAATAGTAAATAGATGTCCACTGTTTTTCACCCCCTCGTGCATCTACATCCAGTCTCTGGAAACACAAAGCTATTGTGTATCACATCCAAAGCAGTTTTAATTTTTGTCTTCCCGGCAAGTTAAATCTGAAAATAATCTAAAATTACAGATCGGGATTCTCCAGGAAAGATGGAGTCAGCTCCGAGAGCACACGTAGATATGGCAGCTGGAGGTGTGAGGTGGGATTTTCACCCCTGAAGTCAGGGACACCTGGGCAAGCAAATTCACCTACGTTCTGGGTCTGTAAGGGGAAAAGAGGAAAAGCAGTGGGAAATGAGGTCGGCGGGTTTTGAACTGGGAGCAACCTCAGAAGGGTCAAAAAAGTCAAAATCCAAATTATATGTGTAAACAAGGGGAGGAGTGGCTTCCAGTATAGGGGCGGGGCCAGCATTTTGATTATTTTGCACCCCTTCCTGGCATATGTCCCTGGATAGCTTGTTGGAGCAGTGTTTCTCGCCCTCAGCAACTTTAAGAGCCTTGGTGGAGCAGTGGGCTAATGCCTCCTTAAGTAACACCAGCTGCCTGCAATTAGTGCAGGTTCGCATCCCACCAGGCTCAAGGTTGACTCAGACTTCCATCCTTCCCAGGTAGGTAAAATGAGGACCCAGATTGTTGGGGGCAATTAAGCTGACTTTGTAATAATGCCGCTTGGGTGGGGGGAAAGCCCTAATAAGCAGGCATATACATAGAATGAAGGCTACTGCTAAGCTTGTAAGCCGCCCTGAGTCTTCAGAGAAGGGCGGGATATAAATGGAATTAAAATAAATAAAAATAAAATAAGGTGTATGGACTTCAACTCCCAGAATTCCCCAGTCAGCACAGCTAGTTGCATTCACCAGCTCTGGGGAATTCTGGGAGTTGAAGTTCACACATCTTAAAGTTGCAGAGTAAATAATGGGGATGACAAGAGTATCCGTTTTTATTGATCATTAAGCCTACTAAATATCAGTCAAGTCATCTGCATAGTCTCCCTCTCTTTCTTTCCCGTCTCGAAGCCAGGATTAAAGCATTGTTCCAGTTTTCAGGAAAATCTGTCATCAGATTTCATTCCAAATTTGAGGATATCGAGGATAAATTCCCTGCATCTCTCTTGGCTTCTCACTACTCACTTCTCAATGCAGCCCCCAGTCCAGGCATCGCCTGGTGGTCTCCCATCCAGGCACTCAATCTGGTTTTGGCTTTTTCCAAGCCCAGCTGTCTCATCCGCTCGGCCAGCCACAGCGAAACGAGCACGAATTCTGCAAATTAATTTGATCTGCTCACCTTCTTCCGATCCCATCTCCACCTGGTAGGTTTTGTACGCGTCCAAGCAGAAAATCCCAATTAGAATAAGGCTGAAAACCTGTCAAAAAAACAGAGAAGCAAAGCCTGGAGGTTTGAAGAGCTTCTCCAATTCGTAAAAAACATTTGCCCCCCAAAAAAAATTAAGCCAAAAATTTAGTATTTCGCTGGCATTTAATTTGCACTGTGTGGGAATTTTCTTACATTTGCCCCTGAAAAAAAATTAAATTACAAGGGATTTGCGGCCTGGTATAAAAGAGGTTTAAAAAATCAAGATGGCGGCTGTTTGACCAAGCTCTGCTCCTTCAGGTGTGGCATATAATAAATGTTGTTGTTGTTAGTTGCGAAGTCGTGTCCGACCCATCGCGACCCTGTGGACAACGTTCCTCCAGGCCTTCCTGTCCTCTACCATCTTCTGGAGTCCATTTAAGCTCACGCCTCCTGCTTCAGTGACTCCATCCAGCCACCTCATTCTCTGTCGTCCCCTTCTTCTCTTGCCCTCCATCTTTCCCAGCATGAGGCTCTTCTCCAGTGAGTCCTTCCTTCTCATTAGGTGGCCAAAGGATTTGAGTTTTAGCTTCAGGATCTGGCCTTCTAAAGAGCAGTCAGGGTTGATCTCCTCTAGGACTGACCGTTGATCGCCTTGCAGTCCAAGGGACTCGCCGGAGTCTTCTCCAGCACCAGAGTTCAAAGGCCTCCATTCTTTGGCGCTCAGCCTTTCTCGTGGTCCAACTTCCACTGCCATACATTGCAACTGGGGAGACCATAGCCTTGACTATACGCACTTTTGTTGGCAGGGTGATGTCTCTGCTTTTTAGTGTGCTGTCTAGATTTGCCACGGCTTTCCTCCCCAGGAGCAAGCGTCTTTTAATTTCTTGACTACAGTCCCCATCTGCAGTGATCTTGGAGCCCAGGAAAATAAAATCTGTCACTACCTCCATTTCTTCCCCATCTATTTGCCAGGAATTGAGAGGGCCGGATGCCATGATCTTGGTTTTCTTAATGTTTTGTCAGAACTCTCTGCTATGACCTGTCCGTCTTGGGTGGCCCTGCACGGCATAGCTCATAGCTTCATTGAATTACGCAAGCCCCTTCGCCACGACAAGGCAGTAATCCATGAAGGGGATATAATAAATAAATATTTATAAATGTACTTATTAAATTTATAGGCTGCCCAAATTTGCTTCGGAGTGAGATGAGTGACATATAAACATTCTCTCAGCCCAGCCCACCTCACAGGATTGTTGTGGTGGGGAAAATAAGAGGAGGAAGGTGTGTTGGATACTGAGTTGCCTTGAGTTATTTATAAAAATAACAAAGGTAGGATATGAATAAAATATAAAATTAAAATAAAATAAAATAAAATAAAACATAACATAAATAAAGCTAACAAAAGTAATTGAAATAAAATAAAGGAATTAACTAAACTAAAACAAAATTAACATAAGATAATAAAATAAATAAAATAATATAAAATAATAAAAACAACATAAACAAACTAATAAAATAAATTGAAGTAAAATAATAAAATAAAATAAAAATATAATAAAATAAAACAATAAAAAATAAGTAAAATAAAATGTAACATAAACAATAAACTAATAAACAATAAAATAAAATAAAATAAAATAAAGTAAAAAATTAAATAATAAAATTAAATAAATTACATAATAAAAGATATGTGTAAAAAAGGGAATGGGGCTTGGGTTTAACAGGTGCAGCCCCCAAATGGAAATTTTCCACCCTCCCTGCGGGCCAGAGATTTGGAATATCGTCTCCCAGAATTCCCCAGAGGCTGGCTGGCCTGGGGAATTCTGGGAGTCAAACTCCCAATGCAAGGAGGCTATTAGGAGGAATAGCACTCACAAAGGCCGACACAGCCGATCCCCCGTGGTTGGTAGCGATGACGGCGAAGCCCACAACGATGAAGATGATGGCCGCACTGATGGACCGAAGGAGATCCTGCAGGCAGAAAAAGCAACCAAATCAGTCCCATTCCCAAGACCATAACAACCCTTAAAATGCTAGAAAAGGCGGGAAATTAGAGACCACGCTCTTCAAACCCTTAAGTGTGGTTCAATTAAATCCAAGGCAGTTTGCAAGGGAAGGAAGCACCGATGGACAGCAGGGACACCGCTGACCCTAACCCAGAGATTTACCCACCAGGCAGGGCCAGTTGACCCAGGTCAGGCGTTCATGATAGTATGTGGCTCGCAGGCCCAGGAAAGTCAGGGTGACCAACATCTCCAGCAAGGCAGCGCCCATGTAGGCCGAAACGGAAGCCGTGAGCAGCAAGAAGACCAGGAAACAAAGACCCTGAGTGAAGGAGGCAGAACGTAATGTCTGAATGGCGTGACTCTTAACTCCCTAAATCTGAAATTGCAGGTTTTTGTGGCAAGGGGAGAACCCGCCATAAGAAAACATAAGCACCAGACAGATTATATAGCATTCTTAATCTTGTCCACTTGAAGATGTGTGGACTTCAAGTCCCAGAATTCCCCAGCCAGAGCAGCTGGGTGTTGAAGTCCACACGTCTTCAAGCAACCAACATTAAAAAATGTTGGTTTATAAATTGCAGCAATTCACCTGAATCAGCTGTTTTTCCATCTCGCTCCCCACCACACCCCCAGTTTTCTGATGCAAACTGCATCCAGCCCCATCAGGATGATCAATACTTTGCATGATGGGAATTGTGGTAGGGCACTATGGAAAACTATTCATTGATCTCTGGATGTTTTTCCCCAACCGTCCATCCCAACACAGCCATTTTTCTGTGCCCCAGAGCCTCACCTTTGGGTTACAAATTTGGGCTACAAATTTGGGAAGGAAATACTGCAGGTCTACCCACTCCCCAGCTTTCCAGGGACTTCCTGGTTCGGATGGGAGGGAATGATGGGAAGTGGAGTTAGAAAACTGCCAAATTGGGGGAGTGCCAAGAGAGATTGGGGGGGAGGCAATAAGGATGGATTAATTTAAGAAGTCAGAATAAGCTGTTGCAGAGAGGTGAGAACGGTGGAGAAGAAAGAAAAGAGGAAAAATGGAAAACGAAAGAAGGAAGGAAGGAAGGAAGGAAGGAAGGAAGGAAGGAAGGAAGGAAGAAAAAAAGAAAAAAAGAAAAAAGAAAAAAAGAAAAAAAGAAAGGAAGGAAGGAAGGAAAGAAGGAAAGAAGGAAGGAAGGAAGGAAGGAAGGAAGGAAGGAAGAAAGAAAGAAAGAAAGAAAGAAAGAAAGAAAGAAAGAAAGAAAGATAAAAGAAGAAAGACAGAAGTGAAAAAGGAAGGAAGGAAGGAAGGAAGGAAGGAAGGAAGGAAGGAAGGAAGGAAGGAAGGAGAGAAAACAGGAGAAGAAAAAGAAAAAATGGAAGGAAGGAAGAAGGAAATGAAAATGAAATGAAGAAACAGGAAGAAAGAAAAAGGAAGGGAAGAAGAAATTTAATTTAATTTAATTTAATTTAATAACATTTATATACCGCCCTTCTCCCTGAGGACTCAGGGCGGTTCACAAGGAAGAAAGGAAAAAGAAGAAGAAAGATAAATGAAAGGGGAAGAAAGAGAAAGAAAACCAAAGGACAAGAAGAAGAAAAAGGAGGAAGGGGAAAGGCAAGGAGACGAAGGAAGAAAGGAACACTAAAGGACAAGAAGGAAAAAAGGAGGAAGGGGAAAGGCAAGGAGACGAAGGAAGGAAGGAAGGAAAAGCAAAGCAGAAGAAGGAAAGGAGGGAAGGAAAACTCGGCCAGCGGACGGATGAAGAAGGCAAAGAGCCAAAAACGGAGCCCCAAAGGTGGGAAACGGCGAGGAGGGGTGGGGGGTTTTTTTCGGGGGGGGGGTCTCTCTTCCGTTACCAGCTCGGCCCCCATCAGCAGCCCTTTGGGCGAGCGCAGAAACTCCCGGTCCAGCGCGAAGCCCCGCTCCTGGCCGGCCGCCGGGTCCTGCTCGCCCATCCTGCCGCCTGGCCGGACTGCCGTGGCCGGCCGGGCGGTCCTGGGGGGTCCCGGGCAGCACCAGAAGCCGCCGGAGGAGGAGGAGAGCAGCCGCGGACGCCCGGGCAGCGCCGCGATCCAGCCCGCCCCCGAAGCCGCCCCGCCGGCCGCCCCTCGCCCTTTCGCCCGGCCATCCCGAGCGGGACAAAGGAGGATTGTCCGGCCGGGCCAGGAGGCGACCAGCGCCGGAGAACAAGCGCCCGATTGTCCCGCCGCTGCCAGAGGAGCAGCCGAAGGATGCGGGAACAGGGAGGGAGCGGCGGAGGTCGACCGGCAGGGGGAGCCCGAGCGCAACGAGGAGCCAGGCGCAGCGCCTGCGAGTTCCCTCGCGTCCGGCAGAGGGCGCCGCTGCTATCTATCTATCTATCTATCTATCTATCTATCTATCTATCTATCTATCTATCTATCTATCTATCTATCTATCTATCTATCTATCTATCTATCTCCATTCTTCTATATTTCCATTTTTCTATATCTATCTATCTTTCTATCTCCATTTTTCTATATTTCCATTTTTCTATATCTATCTATCTATCTATCTATCTATCTATCTATCTATCTATCTATCTATCTATCTATCTATCTATCTCCTTTCTTCTATATTTCCATTTTTCTATATCTATCTATCTATCTATCTATCTATCTATCTATCTATCTATCTATCTATCTATCTATCTATCTCCATTTTTCTATATTTCCATTTTCCTATATCTATCTATCTATCTTTCTATCTATCTATATCTATCTATCTCCATTTTTCTATATTTCCATTTTTGTATATCTATCTATCTATCTCCATTTTTCTATATTTCCATTTTTGTATATCTATCTATCTATCTATCTATCTATCTATCTATCTATCTATCTATCATCTATCTCCATTTTTCTATATTTCCATTTTTCTATTTATCTATCTATCTTCCATTTTTCTATATTCCATTTTTCTATATCTATCTATCTATCTATCATCTATCTATCTATCTATCTATCTATCTATCTATCTATCTATCATCATTTTTCTATATTTCCATTTTTCTATATCTATCTATCTATCTATCTATCTATCTATCTATCTATCTATCTATCTATCTATCTATCTACCTATCTATCTCCATTTTTCTATATTTCCATTTTTCTATATCTATCTATCTATCTATCTATCTATCTATCTATCTATCTATCTATCTATCTATCTATCTACCTATCTATCCCCCAGAGCTGCCTAATAGACGGAAAAAGATTCTCAGAACTTTTCAGCCTATAAAACAGACAGCAGGAGATTTGTGCTTTGAGGCTTGCAAAAAAATCTGCGAATGGGCTCTTAAAATAAATTTAGAATTAGCTCATTTGATCTCGTTTCCAGTCTGGTCTCTCTAAGAAATCTGTCCGGGGAAAGAATACAAGTAGCCTGCTTTTTAATTTTGTTATTTTTTTTAAATTGCTTTTTAATTAATAACGAAAAAAGCGGAATAAAAAGTAGCAAGACGCAAGCACAATGATGATGGAGATACATCGTCAAAAGAAGTGGGGGGAAAGGAACGTATAAAAAGTGAAGTGCCCTCTGAGCAGGGTTATTTTCTCGCGAATATTTCATTACCAAAACGAGGTAAGATCGTTCACATTAAAAAAAAAAAAAGTCCTTCCACAAAATAAATTGAAAGAAAAAACAACAATACGACATGCCACCATAACGATAACCAGTTAGGATTCCCCGTATCCTTGCTTAATGCAAATATTATTCAAATACACATGTATTTCAAAATTCAGGCGCTGGGCAACTGACTCATTTTTTTTGATGGTTGCTGTCATAAATGATAAGTGATAAATGACACCAAATAATCAAATGCGGCGATTCACTTAAAAACCATTTTATTTACTTAACAACTGCAATGATTCCCTTAACAAGGCTAGCAAGGAAGGTCATAAAACAGGGCAAAACTCATTAAACAACCGGCTTGTGATCAAAATTCGGACGCTGGGCAACTGACTCACACTTACAACCGTTGCAGCAGCGTCCCGGGGTCATGTGATTCCCCTTTGGTGATCTTTCGACCAGCAAAATCAAGAGGGATTCACTTAACAAACAGGTTCCTAATTTATCCAGCGTGGTGATTCACTTAACAACAGTGGCCTGAAAAGTTGTAAAATGGGACGTGGAGTGAGTTCTGCCCTGCTTTACGACTTTTCTTGCCACCGTGGTTAAGGGAATCGCTGCGCTGGATGAGTTAGGAACCCGGTGGTTAAGCGGAACCTGGCTTCCCCAAATGCCTCACTTAACGACATAAATTTGGGACTCAATTGTGATTGTAAGTCCAGGACTACGTGCACATAAATATTAATCTCGCTTGACACTGGAGATGCCGCGACGGACGTAAGCATGAGGACCGCGGCTGTAAGTGACTTTTTTTTTTCAGCATCTTGGTAAGGTTGAAGAATTGATAAGTTGATAAATTGATAAGTCAAGGAATGCCCTGCTTTGATAATCGATTCGTAAGTCCATAAGTCCTTTTTTTTTAAGCTCTTACAATTTCCTACGCCTTGCGGGAGTACGTGGGAACCACGCAGGCGCAAGACACGTTAACCACGTAACTACGGGGCTGCAGATAGAACCAGCCTGGTTTGCCAGGACAGTGTTCCCGATAGAAGACAATCATGCTGTGTTGCACGGTGACCGAGTTGCCGTTCGCTTCCAGGGTGATGTAGGTCCTCGGGTTGTGTTGAACAGGGGGCCTCAAGGACAGACAGTGGTCGCAGGAGCAGGACGCCTGCCAGAGATTCTGGGGGTAACGTGTCGCGCTGAAATCTTTCCTGCGGGGGGAAAGAAGAGGAGACAAGGAGAGTTAGGTGAGAATCGCACTGGACACCAGAAGCTGTGGAAAGAGTTTGCCCTGGTCTTCTGGTGGTCCCCTTTTCAAGATGGATCCTGTTCGGTTTGGCGGCGTGGACAAGGATTTAATAAAAGCAGAATGATAGAGGTGGAAGGGACCTTGGAGGTCTTCTAGTCCAACCCCCTGCTCAAGCAGGAGACCCTAGACTAGGGCCAGGCAAGCTTGGCTCTTTTATGACTGGTAGACTTCAACTCCCAGAATTCCTGAGCCAGCCACGCTGAGGAGAAATGAAGAGGTTTCCAAGCTGAGCCATGCTGGCTCAGGAATTATGGGAGTTCAATCCACGAGTCATAAAAGAGCCATGATTGCCTACCCCTGGCCTAGGTCTAGGCCACTTTATGACTCGTGGACTTCAACTCCCAGAATTCCTGAGGCAGCCACGCTGAGGAGAAATGGAGAGGTTTCCAAGCTGAACCATGCTGGCTCAGGAATTCTGGGAGTTGAAGTCCACGAGTCATAAAAGAGCCAAGGTTGCCTACCCCTGGCCTAGGCCTAGGCCACTTTATAACTGGTGGACTTCAACTCCCAGAATTCCTGAGCCAGCCACGCTGAGGAGAAATGGAGAGGTTTCCAAGCTGAACCATGCTGGCTCATGAATTCTGGGAGTTGAAGTCCATGAGTCATAAAAGAGCCAAGGTTGCCTACCCCTGGCCTAACTGGTGGACTTCAACTCCCAGAATTCCTGAGCCAGCCACGCTGAGGAGAAATGGAGAGGTTTCCAAGCTGAGCCATGCTGGCTCAGGAATTCTGGGAGTTGAAGTCCGCGAGTCATAAAAGAGCCAAGCTGGCCTACCCCTGCCCTAGAGACCATTCCAGACAAATGGTTGTCCAGTCTCTTCTTAAAAAGAAAGAGGAGGAGGAGGAGGAGGAGGATAACAGAACTGGAAGGGACCTTGGAGGTCTTCTAGTCCAGCCCCCTGCTCAAGGAGGAAACCCTAGAGTTGGGGACAGAGAAGAAATGGGAAGGGTAGACCAGGCAGAGGTCAGTTAGGTCAGGGTTTTTCAAACCTGACCCCTTTAAGATGGGTGGACTTCAACTCCCAGCATGTGCTGGCTGGGGAATTCTGGGAGTTGAAGTTCACCCCTCTTAAAGGGGCCACGTTTGAAAAAAAAAACAAAAACAAACAAACAGCGAGCTAGATTTAGTACAAAATGAGATTTGAACAGCCAGTGAGGGCTTGTGCTGAAATCAAAGCTGGTAGATCCAAAGGCTGTCTTAAGAAAAATTAATGGAGCTTTAGCGCCCGACAATTGCTAATTGATGAATCACTTGCAGTCTAGTATAAATGGCGTCTGCTTCGCCAACCAGCTTGACTTCAATTTACAGGTAAGTCCTCGACTTAACGACCACAATTTGGAATTACAGCCTGAATTTCCCCAGCTCAACAAGGCACTTCGGTGAGCTGTGCCCGATCTTATTACTTATTTGCCACGGGTCGCTAAGAGGATTACTGCAGTTGCTACGTGTGCCACACTGTTGTTAAATGAATCAGGCTTCCTCCATTTTTGCTTGTCGGAAACTGGCTGCAGTGGTTGCCGAAGGTGGTCACGTGACTCCCGGCACACCGCAATTATCTCTAAATACATGCCATGCGCCCCAGTTTTGATCACGTGACTGTGGGGATGCTGCGGTGGTCGTAAGTGCGAGGACCAGTCTAATCGTTCCATGCTTCTACCTTTTTTTAAAAAAAAATTGCTGTAATTAAAATAATTTTAAATAAAATTTGACAGAAAAGGGGCTTGGAGATTTTGTCAACATCACATGGTTTTTTTAAAATTTAATTTGGGTGAGAGGGATGTATTGCCTAGTGCAGGGGTGTCAAACTCAATTTCACTGAGGGCCGCATCAGCATTGCGGTTGCCCTCAAGGGGGGCGGGTGGGTGTGGCCAGGGTGGGCGTGGCCTACTGGGTGGGCATGGCTAGAGTGCGTATGGCCTACGGGGTGGGCGTGGCCAGCTCTACATCGTTGGCATCAAGGGTGCCTATGGGGGCCTGGGCAGGAGTGGGACAGATCTGGGGGTCTCTGGCAGAAGGAGGGTCTCTGGGCCAGCGCCAAGGCAGTGGGGGCCGTTCCTTCACTGTTTCCAGGATGGCTTCGTGGGCCACATGAAACCACTTCGCGGGCCGGATCCGGTCCCCGGGCCTTGTGTTTGACATGTCTGGCCTAGTGTCAATTCCATAGTCAATATTTCCCTGGGTAGCTGTCTGTCCAACGATGAAGTCCAAACCAGGAAACTTTTATCACAAAAAAGCTAAAAGCTCTCTCTTTTGCTCTCTCTCATCCATCTATCTATCCATCCATATCTATCTATCTATCTATCTATCTATCTATCTATCTATCTATCCATCCATGCCTATCTATCTATTTATCCATCTATCTATCTATCCATCCATCCATCTCTATCTATCCATCCATCTCTATCTATCTATCTATCTATCTATCTATCTATCTATCTATCTATCTATCTATCTATTAGCAGTGGGCTAATGCCTCCTTAAGTAACACCAGCTGCCTGCAATTAGTGTAGGTTCGCATCCCACCAGGCTCAAGGTTGACTCAGCCTTCCATCCTTCCGAGGTAGGTAAAATGAGGACCCAGATTGTTGGGGGCAATTAAGCTGACTTTGTAATAATGATGCTTGGGGTGTGTGTGAAAGCCCTAATAAGCAGGCATATACATAGAATGAAGGCTACTGCTAAGCTTGTAACCCGCCCTGAGTCTTCGGAGAAGGGCGGGATATAAATGGAATTAAAATAAAAAAATAAATAAATCTTTCTATATCTATCAATCTATCTATCCATCCATCCATTCCTATCTATCTATTTATCCATCTATCTATCTATCCATCCATTCATATCTATCTATCTATCTATCTATCTATCTATCTATCTATCTATCTATCTATCTATCCATCCATCCATCTCTATCTATCCATCCATCTCTATCTATCTATCTATCTATCTATCTATCTATCTACCTATCTATCTATCTATCTATCTATCTATCTATCTATCTATCTTTCTATCTATCTATCTATCTATCTATCTATCTATCTATCTATCTATCTATCTATCTTTCTATAGCTATCTATCCATCCATCCATCCATCCATTCCTATCTATTTATCCATCTATCTATCTATCCATCCATCTCTATCTATCTATCTATCTATCTATCTATCTATCTATCTATCTATCCATCCATCCATCCATCTATATCTATCTATCCCTCCAGGGTGCTTGGAGATTTTGTCAGTCATATGGTTTTTTAAGTGGCACTCCAGATGTTTCAGGATGGCACCCAAGACGCCTACATCAGAGGTCCCCAATCTTTTGGGCACCAGGCACCGGTTCCGTGGGGAAGGGTTTTTCCGCGGACTGTACTGTGTGAGGTTTTGTGTCCTGCCTGCGTCTCGCGGATCGGGTTTTGGTTGTTTGTGCGGACCGGTTGCTGGCATTCCATGGCCAGGGGTTGGGGACCCCTGGCCTAGATCACTATTATTTCTACCTTTGCTTTTTTCTGCCACAGTCGTTCTACAGGTCGCCTCGACATACAACCATTCATTTAGTGACCGTGCAGAGTTATAACGGCACTGACAAAAAGTCACCTGGGACCGTTTTTCCACACTGATGACCGTTGCAGCATCCCCCGTGGTCACGTGATCAGATTTCAGCCGCTCGGCAACTGACTCACTTTTATGACGGGGGCAGTGTCCCTGGGGTCACGTGATCCCCTCTCGCGACCAATCAATGGGGGAAGCCGGCTTCACTTAACGACCGTGTTACTGACTTAACAACTGCGGAGATTCGCTTAAGAAGGGTGGCAAGAAAAGCCGCAGAAGGGTTCTCGCTTAGCAACGGAAATTTTGGGCCTCGATTGTGGTCGTAACTCGAGGACCACTTCCCGGGGATGGTTTTCTCTTACTTGTAGCTCCAGGGAGAGATGGATCGCTCTGCTACGGTGCCATCGGAGGATGCTCGGCAAGCCGTGGCCGAATCCGTGGCGGAGGGAGAGGTGATGGGATCACTCATTTTGAGGTGGGTCCCCAAACTGTGGATCTGGCTGCGGTTGCAGCAGTCATGCATGGAAAAGCACCCGTGGGTTTGGCGTATCAGGGAAACTAAGAACAGGACGCCGATGGTGGCCTGGAAGAAGGAAGAGAGGATGGAGGGTAGCGGAGGGCAAGCCGGCAAATCGGGGTCCCCCAGACATTTGGGGGCTTCCCACCACACCCCGTCTTTGCAAAGGTGCTGTTAAGTTTAAGCGACAGGTAAGAATCTCCTGTGGTTTAAGCCAGAGGCCTTAAACTTTCTTGACTTTAGCCAAGTGGAAAAAAAAAAGAGCTGGCTAAGGAATTCTGGGAGTTGAAGTCTACAAGTCTTAAAGCTGCCAAATTAGCAGCTTTAAGACTCGTGGACTTCAATTCCCAGAATTCCTTAGCCAGCTCTTTTTTTTTAAAACTTGGCTAAAGTCAAGAAATATTATGTCGACTGCATTCCCACCACCTATGAAGAAAGTTACCTTATCAAAAAAAAAACACGCAACAAAATAGTCTAGCTACGTTTGTTCTTGTCCTATCCAGTTATTTGACGGTGCGTCGTAGTAGGAGATAAGCTGGCCCTTAGCGAACCACGAGGCCGCTTAACGACCGCCGCAAAACAAGTCTTAAAATCAAGCGGGTTACATGGATGACGCACTTTACGACTGTCGTGACTTAACGATCGTAAGGGGCAGTCTCCATTACGTTCATAAGTCAAGGATCAGCTGAAATTATTCCAGGCCTTTGCTGGCTGGGGGATTCTGGGAGTTGAAGTCCAGAAGTCTGAAAATGGCCAAGTCTGGACACTGCTGCCTTAAAGAAACCTCACCGAATGGATCCTTTTGGGGGGGGAGTTTGCAAACGACGTAGCATCACTGTGTTCGGTTCACCTTACGGTCACTCACTGACACACTCACAACCCTGGCCAAAAGCCACACTCCTGTCCCTTCCCACTGAACAATGAGACACAAGTGTTCGGACCCCAGTGAATCTAAAGCTGGGGTCCCAGAGGTGTTCCCCCCCCCTTGTTTTTTTTTTCCTTGAAGAGGTTTCGCTTCTCATCCAAGAAGCTTCTTCAGTTCTGACTGAATGGCGGGGGAAATGGAAGGGTTGATCTTCTTTGCTGCCTTCAGGATCACCTGAATCCGGGCGCCAATGGGTGTGGAAACTCCTTGGAACTGCTGAAAGGACTTCGTTGTGAGCTACACAACCACAACAAAGACATTCTACTCTATTTTACAGCCTCCGAGATAAACCTCCCGCAGGCCTCAACCGACTCTCCGAAAGAGGGCTAAAGGACCAGGTGACTGGAAGGGAACATAAGTCCTTCCATTCTCCGACATTCAGTCAGAACCGAAGAAGCTTCTTGGAGGAGAAGCGACATGTCTTCAAAGAAAAACAAAGAAAGCCCAGTTGCCTCTGGAAAAAGCACCTTTGGGACAACCCTGATTTGGAGGGAGGATTGAGAATCTCCACAGACATTAAAGTGCTGCAGCTGCCAAAAAAGCCAACACAGTGCTAGGCTGCATTAACAGAGGGATGGAATCAAGATCACGTGAAGTACTAATACCACTTTACAATGCTTTGGTAAGGCCACACCTGGAATACTGCATCCAGTTTTGGTCACCACGATGTAAAAAAGATGTCGAGACTCTGGAAAGAGTGCAGAGAAGAGCAACTAAGATGATTGGGGGGCTGGAGGCTAAAACATATAGGGAACGGTTGCTGGAATTGGGTATGTGTAGTTTAACGAAGAGAAGGGTGAGGGGTGACATGATAGCAGTGTTCCAATATCTCAGGGGCTGCCACAAAGAAGAGGGAGCCAAGCTATTCTCCAAAGCACCTGAAGGCAGGACAAGAAGCAACGGATGGAAACTCGTCAAGGAGAGAAGCAACCTAGAACTAAGGAGAAATTTCCTGACGGTGAGGACAACTAACCAGTGGAACCACCTGCCTCCAGAAGTGGTGAATGCTCCAACACTGGAAGTTTTTAAGAAGAGACTGGACAGCCATTTGTCTGAAATCGTATAGGGTTTCCTGCCTGAGCAGAGGGTTGGACTAGATGACCTCCAAGGTCCCTTCCAACTTCTTCTTCTTCTTCTTCTTCTTCTTCTTCTTCTTCTTCTTCTTCTTCTTCTTCTTCTTCTTCTTCTTCTTCTTATTATTATTATTATTATTATTATTATTATTATTATTATTATTATTATTATTATTATTATTATTATTACAGGAGCGACCCCTTGACCGGATGAATGCACACTCGCCATTTCTCACAAACGTGCGCACACACTCAGATTTTGAACTGAGCAAGTTAAGCCAGGCCAGGGAAAGGGACGGTTTGATGTAGGGGTTAAGACGCCAGGCTAGAAAATGGGGAGGGGAGTTCTAGTTCTGCTTGGGGCAGGAAGCCCACTGGGTGACCTTCAGCCAGTCCCCCCCCCCCTCTCTCTCTCTCTCTCTCTCTCTCTCGGCCCCAGGAAGGAGACAGTGGCAAATCACTTCCCAGGAAGGAAGGAAGGAGATGCGAATGAGAAGGAAGGAAGGAAGGAAGGAAGGAAGGAAGGAAGGAAGGAAGGAAGGAAGGAAGGAAGGAAGGAGATGGGAATGGGGGAAAAAAGGAAGGAAGGAAGAAATGAGAATGAGGAGAAGGAAGGCAGGAGGAAGGAAGGAAAGAAGGAAGGAAGGAAGAAAGAAAAGAAGGAAAAAGGAGGAAGAAAGGAAGGAAGGGAGGGAGGGAGGGAGGGAAGGAAGAGGATGAGAATGGGGAGAAAGAAGGAAGGAAGGAAGGAAGGAAGGAAGGAAGGAAGGAAGGAAGGAAGGAAGGAAGGAAGGAAGGAAAGAAAAAGAAAGAAAGAAAGAAAAAGAAAGAAAGAAAGAAAGAAAGAAAGAAAGAAAGAAAGAAAGAAAGAGAGAGAGAGAGAGAGAGAGAGAGAGAGAAAGCAAGTAAGCATGATTTTCCCAGCCAGACACCCAGCTAAGACCCAGCCCAACTCAACAGCCCCTTAGCTGGGGTGCCGGGTTCGGGAAGAGGTTTTGGGGACTTACCAGCTGCAGGATGTCCATGGTGTGGAAGCTCCTGTCTGCCTGTCTCCAGGTCACTCAGGTGAGTCCTTTCAGCTCCACGCCAAGAATCCTTGTTTTATAGCCAGAACTTTCCAACTTTCCATTCCTGGTTAGGCTGATTTGCAAACGAAGCAGGAGATCCCATTGTGGGTAGAAAGCATAGAAGATTTTTTTGTGGTTGTTGTTTTTAATTCCATCCAGCCATGGATGAAACTGGAAATGGGGTGGGGTGGGGTGGGGAGGGAAACCCCCGGGGGAGCCCTATTGTTGCAAGTAAATTGGGCAAGTAAATCTATTCCTCCGCATTTTGTTTTGCAAATGAAAGAATTTGGTTTTAAATTGTGGAGTTTCTCCAACAAGGAGGGTGGCCAGGCCTTTCGGCTTCTTGGCTGCTTCCCAGCTGTTCAGGTGACACCACCCCCTCCCCAATAAGCCCAGGGCAGGAAATGCCCCCCTCCCCCAATCCATCCTAAATTTCTGACCAGGGAGGTGATTCTTGCAAAGGTGACATTTGAGGCCATTTTTTTTTCCCTTCCCCACCTAGTGTGTGCTAACGGATTCAAGTTTCCACGTTTAAATCATCGAGCAGGTGCGTTATGGGAGCATTTGAACCCGGATCCCACTGGGGTGATCTGACTGGAGAATCTGCTGGATCAGGCCCAATTCACTCAGTGGGATCAAGCCTCGGGTGGGCAAAGCTGAACACAAGAGGTGAAGGCCTTCTCGGCCTCTTTCCCCCCACCCCAATATTTTATTAATTTTTTTATAGTCACATATTGTCTGGGTTTCAATATTTCGCTTACAAATACATGTTAAACTCCTTGCTCTCTACCTCGTTTTTTTTCCTAGCCATTCATAAAATGTACCCCATGTTTTAAAATATTCTGAGTCTTCTTTCTCTTTCATAATGCCGCTTGGGAGGGGTGTGAAAGCCCTAATAAGCAGGCATATACATAGAATGTACTGCTAAGCTTGTAAGCCGCCCTGAGTCTTCGGAGAAGGGCGGGATATAAATGGAATTAAAATAAAATAAAAAATAAAAAAATTTCAGCGTCAGTCTGTCCGTTTCTGCACAATCTAAATTTTTTCTCAATTAATCTCTTCCTCCGCTGGTAATTCTTCATCTTTCCAATGTTGAGCAAATACAATTCTTGCTGCAGTTAACACATGTGACATTAAGTATACACGGCCCTTCTCATAATTTCCTACAATTATCCCCAACAGAAAGAATTCTGGCTTAAAATCTATGTGTTTTTTAAGTCATTTTCTCTAACCATATATGTATTCTTGACCAAAATCTTTTGGTTTTAGGGCATATCCACCATAGATGATAATATGTGCCTGATATAAGGCCATCTTGGACTTTTGACAGATAGACTGCCAGGAGACATGGAGGCTCTTCCGCACGTCACAGCTCACCAGGTAAGAGGAGAGAAGAGGGAAAATACAACCACAGTTGAACCTAAAATGTTTGTTGCTAAGCGAAACATTTCTTAAGTGAGTTTTGCCCCGTTTTACGACCTTCCTTGCCACGGTTGTTAAGTGAATCGCTGCCGTTGTTAAGTTAGTAACACGGTTGTTAAGTGAATCAGGCTTCCCCATTGACTGTGCTTGTCAGAAGGTCGCAAAAGGTGATCAAGTGACACCCCCCCCCCGGGCGACACTGCAACCGTCATAAATGTGAGTCGCTCGCCAAGTGTCTGAATTTTGATCACGTGATCACGGGGAAGCCACAACTGTCTTAAGTGTGGAAAAACGCTCCTAAGTCAGTGTCGTTGCACCTTCGAACAGTCACTAAAATGGACAGTTATAAGTCGAGGACTGCCTGTATTTTTTCCGAAGGGCGGAGGCGCCATTCAATACCGACTTGGCAAGCCTCGATCAATAGAAATATTTGTGGAAAGCGTCAAATTGCAACGATGGGTCGCTCACAGCTGTGGTTGCAAAGGAGTTAGAAGCAAACTTGGCCCTTTTATGACTTATGGACTTCAGTGTGCCTGGCTGAGGAATTCTGGGAGTTGAAGTCCACAAGAAGGGGGTCTTCAAACTTGGCCCTTTGATGACTTGTGGACTTCAACTCCCAGAATTTCTCAGTCAGCTGGCCTGACTCACTTAACAACTCTGGCAAGGGAGGTGGTAAAAAGGGGCAAAACTCCCTTAACCACTGTCTCACTTAACAACAGAAATTTGGGGGTTCCACTGTGGTCGTAATTCGAGGACTTAGCTGTAACGGCTCTAGATAAGAATGACCCAGGTGGGTTCTGTTGAGCAGTCCCCAGCTGTGGTTGTTAATTGATAAAAATGCAATAAAGGAAGGACCAACAACTAATATGACAGAGTTGGAAGGGACCCTGGAGGTCATCTAGTCCAACCCCCTGCTCAAGCAGGAGATCCGATACCATTCCAGGCAAGTGGCTGTCCATTCTCTTCTTTAAAGGGGCGAAAGCCCTAATAAGCAGGCATATACATAGAATAAAGGCTATTGCTAAGCACATTGGTTTGTGCTTAAATTGTAAGCCGCCCTGAGTCTTCGGAGAAGGGCGGGATATAAATGGGATTAAATAATAATAATAATAATAACAGAGCTGGAAGGGACCTTGGAGGTCATCTAGTCCAACCCCCTGCTCAGGCAGGAAACCAAACAGAAACACAATCCAATCCGGGTTGCCATGGAGAAAAAAAACAGAAACATCAACAGCAAACCGTATTCTATTTGCAGGTATCCAAGCGTCAATATTCACACCTGCCAGCGGGAAGTGGGCAGAACCTGGGGATGCCCCTTGAAAGGGGTTAGAATAAACTCAAATTTCCCTCCTAATCTCCTAATCTTCTCCAGGTTCCACACACACACCCCTTCCTACCTCCGCCAGGTCGGACCTGACCCCTGAGTCACCTGGAGGACAATGGGTGCTTTTCAGACACAGCGAACAGTAAGGTCCAGGTGAGCCAGCAAGCATTCCACGACTGCTTTTATCTGATGCTCCGGCCTGACCTTGATAGAACAACACAGACCAAGATCTGGCCGGGTTTACACGGGCACACATGTAAAACTCCAGTCAGGCTTCAAAGATGAGGTGATCGAGGGTTTTTTTCTTAGAAGCAGAGGCAAATCACCTCTGTGCTTGAAAAAGAAAAAGAAAGAAAAAAAAAGTCCTCGACTTACGACCACAAAGTCGCTGTTGGTAAGCGAGACGGTGGTTAAGTGAGTTTTGTCCCACTTTGTGCCCTTTCTTGCCACAGTGAATGCTGCAGGGCTTACGTTCGTAAGCGGGACATTTGTTAAGCGAGTTTCGCCCCGTTTTATGACCTTTCCAGCCACGGCGGTTAAGTGAATCGCTGAAGTGGTTAAGTTAGGAACACGGTCGCTAAGCAAATCAAGCTTCCCCCACGGACTAATAACAATAACAATAATAACAATAATAATAATAATAATAATAATAATAATAATAATAATAATAATAATAATAATAATAATAAATGGAAGGGACCTTGGAGGTCATCTAGTCCAACCCCCTTCTCAGTCAGGAAAACTTTGCTTGTGACTAGTATCTTTAAACGGTCACTAAATGAATGGTTGTAAGTCAAGGACTTATGTTTACATCAGGGCTTCACTCAGTGACCTGCTTCTATAATGGGGTCTCTCAACACAATGGACCACAAACCTCTCAGAGGTAGTCCTTGACTTATGACCACAGCTGACCCCCAAATTTTTGTCGCTGAGTGAAACGTGTTAAGAGAGTTTCACCCCATTTCTTGCTGCAGTCGTTAACGGAATCGCTGCAGTGTTTCACATTGGTAACCCAGTTGTTAAATGAATCTGGCTTTCCCCGCCGACTTTGCTTGTCAGAAGGTCACAAAAGGGGAACACGTGACCCCGGGACATTGCGACCGTCATAAATATGAGTCAGTTGCCAAGCGTCTGAATTTTGACCACAAGGTTGCTGCGAACGATCGTAAATGTGAAAAACAATCATAGGTTATTCTTTTTAGGGCCCGTTGCAACTTCGAACAGTCGCTAAATGCATTGCCGTAAGTCGAGGACTATCTCAATGAAGGGACCAAATGTCCACAGTTGAATGGAATGATGATTGAATGAATGAATGTCACCCTCTGTGCATATTGGGGCAATCAGAAGGCTGGTTTGGCACGGCTGGCTAGGGAATTCTGGGAATTGAAGTCCACCCATCTTAAAGGGGCCCAGGTTGAGAACCACCGCATTAGCGTATCTTTATAGGCCACTGAAACAGCTTTAAAACTCCAATTTCTGCCGATATTTTAAATTTCTGCACCTTGGTGGTTTGGTGTTGTTGTGACAAAGGGAGGAAATATTTATGCAATTAGGCCGTTTGTTTCCACAAATGACACCGAAGGGAAAAGGAGGAGGTTATTTCATTAAGTCCCTCACCTGCACGTACGTGGAATTACACTGAGTAGCTACGACCTGTTGCATTTGTTTCTGTTTTGGAGAGAAAGCAAAGCTGGCTTTTCGTGGGAATTGTAAAATATTTGCATCTCTCTGGGCGAATTTGCCTCTGGGGTTTAACCAGGTAGAAGCAAAGTATGAGTTAAGGAAAATACCCAGGTGCTAAATATAGCAAAGTAGACGTAAGGGCAATTGGGACAGCAGAAAAATCAGGAAATAGAAAACAAGGCTCAAATTTTATTTTATTTTTTTTTCTAGGTATGTTTTCAAATCTAACGGCCCCCAAATCTTCCCTCACAATCTGCTTCCAAGGCAGATGTCTGCACTTCCCAGGATGTCTAGGAATAATCTAAGCTGAATCCCCTTGAGCATGTGCAGAGTGCAACGTCTTTATTTTTTTCACAGCACCATTTACGTAATGCACCTTCACCTTGATGCGGATTAGCTGATAACACTGTCAGCTTCAAACGATGGCTTTCCTGCCTCAGGTGGGACTAGAACTCACTGTCTCCTGGCGATTGGTTCAAAGTCACCCAGCTGGCTTTCGTGCCTTAGGCAGAACTAGAACTCACCGTCCCCTGGTGATTGGTTCAAAGTCACCCAGCTGGCTTTCGTGCCTTAGGCAGAACTAGAACTCACCGTCCCCTGGTGATTGGTTCAAAGTCACCCAGCTGGCTTTCGTGCCTTAGGCAGAACTAGAACTCACCGTCCCCTGGTGATTGGTTCAAAGTCACCCAGCTTGCTTTCGTGCCTTAGGCAGAACTAGAACTCACCATCTCCTGGTTTCAACCTTGATGCCTGAATCCCGAGACCAGGGCTTTTTTTCTCATAGAACGCTCAGAACGGAGTTCCGGCACCTTTTTTGGATGGAACCTTGTAGGGTAGGCAAGGTGGGTTGTATGACATGTGTGAGTTCCGGCACCTTTTTCTTTTACAAAAAAAGCACTGCGGGCCGAGACCAAACTGGCTCTCATTTCTTGCCCCCAGGTACAACTGCAGAGAAATCACGAAAGGCAGCCACAACCAAATGTGTGAAGCCACCATCTTGATTTTTTTTTTGGTCTCCGTCCATGTCCACATCATGCTTTAACCCTTGATTTGTTTTAAACAATCAAGTCGTCCTTTAGCATATTCCCTCTAATAGGGGTGCTTCCACAACCCCCCTAATAATTCTGATTTTTTTCCTGTCCTTTTTATAATAATAATAATAATAATAATAATAATAATAATAATAATAATAATAATGATGATGATGATGATGATGATGATGATGATGATGTTGGAAGCGATCTTGGAGGTCATCTAGTCCAACCCCCTGCTCAGGCAGGAAACCTTATACCATTTCAGGCAAATGGCTGTCCAGTCTCTTCTTAAAAACCTTTTTCCTCTTCATGGTCTTAGATGCAGGTGAAGTTTCGAACCATTCTTCCTGTATCCCTTTTTTATTTATTTATCACGTTTAAAAAATCCTTTGCTATCCCCCCCTTTTTTTTCTGTTTTGTCTTTTAAACGACCCGGCGAGAGAGGTTTAATAAAATTTAGGAGAACCATATGTCTAAAAACAGATTTGTTATGTTCCTCCAATCCAACGTAAAAACAAGAACAAAGCAAAATTGTAAAGATTTGTAAATCCTGTTTGTTTAAAAATCAATTCCATTTAACTGTCTGTGATTTACATTTCAATGCAGGATTCGAGGTGCCTCTGGTTTCTATTCATTTACATGCTTTGTGCTTTTTGTGTCTTCCGCATAAAGGCACAGGAGTGTTGTAACGTGTAAAAATATCAATTGTGTCATTACACAAATGAGATCATTGGCTCATATCATCTTTAGAAACCACACAATTGTACGGAAACACCCTTAAGCATGCAAGCCAGCATTTATTCTGTTGCATCCAGACTCCAATAAATTTTACTGTAGATAAACTAAGTTTGAATTATAATTGATTTATTTGTGGTCTCTTGGGAGATGCAACAAGGAGGCGTGATTTAATTTAGTTTTAAATTTAGTAATTTAATTGCCAACTTAACTCACTTTCTGGATTTACAATACAGGGAATCAAAACAGTCTGATTCTGCCCAGCACCCCAAATCTCAAAAAACAAAAATTTAGAATTAAACAACCTTTGTATGTGTGAATCTAACAACTGTGCCTTTCTTTAGTCATAAAATACATGCAAAAAACCCCTGAAGTAATTTAAATTAAAAACTGCAATTCTTGGTATATTTACTTAGAATTCAGAAGCCTTGTACTTCAATGGTTCTCATTATTAATAAATGAAATCCATGGAGATTTGCAGAGAAATACAAATCTTACCCTTTAAAAGTTTTTAAAATAAATATTTTAAAATTAAAGTTTTACCCTTTAAAAATCGGAGGCTCCTATGACATTTGCACAAACCACAAAAAATCCAGTAAGCATCATATTAAATTCCCCTTTCGAAGACTGTGGTTCACTAATGTAGAGTTAGAAGCTAAATTTAAAATGATTATATGTTGGAGATACCAAAAAAGAAATCTGTTCAGCATAGTAAATCAGGACTACTTTAAAGTTAAATAAAGTAATGGATAACACAATAAATAAAATAAATGCATGGTTCAAGAAACAAAGCTGCTTTGTCTAAACGCAAGGAATTATACATAGAATTACAGAATTAGAAGGGACCTTGGAGGTCTTCTAGTCCAACCCCCTGCTAGAACAGGATTGGTAGTTGATAATTCTTTGGGGCCCTTTCACAAAATGGCTGCCAGGGAGGTGCTCGCACATTGGCTGCCATCAAACAAAGATGCCCTGAAGTCCCTGGTGAATCTTAGGCACAATGACCTGGTTTTGTTAGCAAAAATGCAGAATTGCTTTTACATTATTTTCCAGAAGGTAACAGTCTCAGGATCTCTTAGTGGTGTCCTTTCCAAGCACCAACTGATGCTGCTTAATATCCAAATGCAAAATTGGCCCAGTGCTGCCACCAGCGGAGTCCATGGAGGAACTAATTCGTGACATGCCAGCATGCTATTGTCATGCCCGCCCACGTTATCCCCCCTAATTAATTTCATTTCTGGGCAAAATTCCCCCTAAACAAGCATCACTTTGCAGCTTGGACTTTTTCAATATCATAATTAATCCTCCGCGATCCAGCTGCTTTATTGGAAATTGAATTAATCTTAAATTAATACAGTTGTTATTTGAATAAATGACAATGAAATATAGACATTTTTCTCACATTTCTGCAAATCATAACCACATCAATATAAAGCTTCTTTTCATAGATCATTTTGATTGCCTCATCATGGATCCTGTTTACCAAATTCTTATTTAAATTTGTTTTCCCCACAATATTCAAAGAATTCTTACCGGTTAAGATTTTTGCAAAATTAGTTACACTTAAGTATTTAAGTCTTTTTTTTTCATACAAGCCATCACATTTTTTACATTTCTCATACCTTAAAGAAAAATAAGAAAAAAGAAAAAAAAACAGAGGAAACATTTCTTTTATATAAACCATCCTAACATTTTTGTATTTCTTATGTCAAAAAACCAAACACAAAAGAAAAAAAAGAAGGCATATTATATTACTTTAAGGGCTCATCCCTCTTAAACTAATCTTCATTTATATTCAAAATCTTTCTATTTCTTTAACCATATTCAATTTTCAACCACGTTTAATTTTTAAATATTCCCTCTGGTAATTCCCATCATCTAATTTCTTAATTCTCACTTTACCCTTTTTTTTTTTTTTGGCCAAACATCCTTCCTGTTCAATATGCTTCGCCGAATCAAAGAATCTTCCCGTAATCTTATAAATGTTGCTGCAGGTACAAAAGGCAAAACAGGTAAGATGTTTTTATAGGGAGGTTTCGCTCCTTCGTATTCATTGAGAATCTTGTCCTTTCTTTCTTTCTTGATTTTATTATTTTCTTGTCTCTCAGGTTTTCGTAGTTCTCCTGGCAAAATCCATTTTGCCAAATCTTTTTTCTTGTCCTCAAACTTATTTTGTAATCTTAAAAGTGTTTGTAGGTTGTCTTTTCCATGTCCAGAATTTCCTGTAAGTTTTTTTCCGTTGGAATTCTGATTGTGTGACCATGGGGATGCTGCGACGGTCGCTAAGTGTGAAAAACAGTCATAAGTCACTTTTTACAGGGTCGTCGTAACTTTGAATGGTTACTAAATGAACTGTTGTAATTTGAGTAATTTTACCCGCATTCCCATCATGCCAAAGATGTCGCAAACTGATTATAAACCGTGACACAACACAGTGGCCAAAATAATTTCCTGTGAAAACGATCACCTGCCGGGAACAAAAAACTGAAGTGGGAACATAGAGTTCGAAACACCATTGAAAATGGACAATTTAAAATATTTAAATTGGGATTTCCCAAAGTCTTGGCACACAACAGAACCAGATTTAGCCCGGTTGAAAAAAAGGGAACTGTGGTTTGTTGGTATGGAGATACCAGGGGAAATGTAGAATAGAAGAAGAAGAAGAAAATTGGAGAAATGACAAAGGAAGAAGATTCAAAAATTAAAATGAAAGGATTGGCATAAATCAGCCAGGAGGGCGGGGCTTCCAGTGGGTTATTGGCAGATTGGGCATCCTATCAAAATGTCTTGGATGTCAATTGATAGACATTGATAACTTTTCCATCGGTCAATTACAAAAGGCCACACGGCTTGCATCTGCAGGACAGGTGTGTCGAACCTTGGCCACTTTAAGACCCGTGGACTTCAACTCCCAGAATTCTCCAGCCAGCCCAGGGGAATTCTGGGAGTTGAAGTCCACAGGTCTTAAAGTGGCCAAGATTGGCTACCTCTTTTTAAAGACGCCTTTGGTCTCTTAGGAAGAACTGGATGCGAATAAAGGTCAACCCCAGTAAGGAACTGGCAGCTGTGATTTCACATTGTTGTGTTTACACAAAAAGTTAGGGTGGGCCAAGGTGACTGATGGCGGGTGAGCAGAGAGAGATCTACCAGTTGGATGGCTACCTGCTGGCTGATACAGAGATACAGAAGGGGAAAGGCAGATTTCCAGACACAATTTAAAATCTCAAGTTTGGAGTTGGGAGAATGGATGAAAGTATTTCTTTTCTTTCTTCCTTCT